>NW_027505552.1:0-185574 GCF_021521415.1 Bidens hawaiensis
AAGGTTTTTTTTGGAGCAACGTAATTATATTGGAGAAAAAGCAGTTAGTTCGAGCAAAGAGTGTTTGGGTTCAATACCTACACAACTAAATATTATTATTCTCATTTTGAATTTATTGTTTTCTTTATGAATTAATTATTTAAACATATTTATTTTCTTTTGTTATTGAGTATGGTTGTTGGCTAAACTCTTAGACCGCCTAGGCTTATGATGAACTTTTATTGACGTTGGATTTTGGTTTGGATTTTATTTTGTTTATGGTTTATGATTAAGTAAGACGTTTATTGATTTTCATTCGATGCATATGTATTCTTATGATTGTTTGACGAGTTTTATTGTTTCACCGTTTCCTTAGTGATTGTCTGTCATATGACAGGATTCGGTTAGGTCATCTACCGTGTGTTTTTGACTAGTTTTTGGTTGATTTGCAATAATGCTATAGGAACAATATCAATAAATCAAGTAGACCTAAGTGTGCTGCTAATCTAAATAGCTGTAAGGTGATCAATTGTGTGGTAGATCTTGGTTAATGAATTGCAAGATTTAGTTTTCTGTAAGGAGTCCTTCTAGCTTTAATTTATTTTCCTTGTCTATCGAGTGGAGTGAATGCCTTAAACTACCTTTGATTTCCGCGTTGTAAGGTAGGATTTCTTATAGAGGTACTTGTCATAAAAATAAATTAACGACCATAAGCGAGTGTAATTAAACCGGTAATTTTAATAGCTTATTAGGATTCCATAGGTGTCTTCTTGAGAAGGGCCAAGGGTCCTGTTCGGTTTCCCAATAAGTGAATAGCTTAAGATCTAGGTTCCATAACTTAGCAATTTCCAACCATTTGATAATTGATGCATTATGGATTCTAGCCTAGGTGGTTGTTCGTCATCATCTGAATTAAGTCCAGGTTTAAGTCGTATTAAATTTTATTAATTAATTTTAATATTAGTTTAATCTTAGTACTTAGTAAAAACCCCCATTTAATAAAAAATAAATAGTCGGGTTTGTAGTTGAGTCTAATTTAGCTAGTTTACGTAATTGAAAGAGTCTCATGGGTTCGATATCCGGACTTACTTAGCTGTACTAGAGTCGACCGGTTCACTTGCCGGTTAGTAGTTTCGTTAAGTTAAGAGTCTAGAATTATTACTTGTGTCTAGATTAGCTTATTTTTAGTTAATAAATATTATACTACTTTTAGCAATCAAGTTTTTGGCGCCGTTTCCGGGGATTCTTGGCGATTTCGTTCATTAGCTTTCATTAGACTTACTTGCTATATACGTGCTATTTGTTTTGTTTTTGTTTTTGTTTTTGAGTCGTAAGAGTCTAATTAGTTTTTATTTTATTTTTCTTTTTGTTATTCGAGTTTGTTTTGAGTCTTAGGAGTTCAGATAAAATAGTTTATTTTAAATGGAGTTAAGTGTCATTTTAGTACATGTGGTTTGATCAACTACGCAACTTTAGTATTTTTTTTTTGAATTTTTCGCAACTGGCTACTCCATGTTTCAAAAATTGGCCATTTTAGTACGAAATTTTTTTGTAACCCGTTTAATTTGTCCATTAAGTCAAGGGCATAATGGTAACTTTAGTTATTTTATTTATTTTCTTTTTATTTTAAGCTCCTTCCCTTCCCCCTTTAATATCATCCAAACCCTAATCCCATTCTTTCACCTCTCAGCCACATCCATTCTTTCACCTCAGAACATCTTAAATAATCTCGCTTGCCATGGTGGTTTGCTCATGCGGTTCACCAACCATTATCTGAACCTTCTTCGGATTCCACGTAAGTTAGTGAAGTAAATCACGACCCAGTCCTCTATACCGGGTAATTGAATTAGGGTGTTTTTTCAAATTTGTCTAATTTTTCCGATTTGAGCTTCGATTGCATTTGGGTTTCGTCTAATGAGGGTTTTGGTTTAGGGTTCGGTTTGGATCCTCTGCTAGCTTCGAATATGCTGCAAAGATGCTTGACTTTGCCTTTGATTGAATCGGAGGGTTTCTTGACGGATTCGGAGTGGTTTAGTATCAAATTAGGTGAGGGTTTTAGTGGGTAATCGATGGTGGAGGTTGAATTGATGGTGTTAGATCAGTTGTATATTGAGAGGTGAAAAAATGGGAAGGGAAGGGAAGGGAGTAGGGTTTGGATGATATTAAAGGGGGAAGGGAAGGAGATTAATAGAAAAAAGAAAATAAATAAAATAACTAAAGTTACCATTATGCCCTTGACTTAACAGACAAATAAAACGAGGTTACGAAAAAGTAACAAAATGGCCAGTTTTTGAAACATGGAGTAGCCAGTTTCGAAAAATTTTAAAAAATTACTAAAGTTGCGTAGTTGATCAAACCACGGGTACTAAAATGGCAGTTAACTCTTTAAGTTGCTTAAATTAGTTTAGTTTTTCTTTAATATATATGTTTTATTTTACTACTATGTTGGTGCCCGTGATCCTTTTCTGTTTAAGTTTATCTTTGCAGTGACCTTCATGGAGTGTTACTACTGGACTAGATTTGAAGAAAATCCTCATAAAGATCAAAGAGGTTTAATTGTACGGGAGTTAGAAATACATGCAATTATGAAACACCTATATAAAAACAGCTATGAGCCCAGATTATGCGTGGTGTTTGATAAGACGGGGAATATTATCGGTTGTGAAGACTCATTTGGCGCAATGATGGATCACATACAACATCCAGAAGAGATACAATACGATTTTTTACTGTAACATCCCGTTTTCTAGTTTCGGTTAATAAAATGAAAATATTATTTATTAAGAGTCGGGTTAGTGTTGGGTTAAATGGATATGGGTTATGGACTTGGGTTATGAAGGAAAGAAGGAAAGACCATGGGCTTAAGCCCATGACCCATAATTATATAAGCCTTAATTACCCATTTAATCATTCATTTCACACATATTCCATACACCACCAAAATACATACTTAAGCTCTCTCTAATTTCTCTCCTTTCTCTAGCCGAACCAAGATAAAAAAACCAATCTTGATCCAAGGTAATGATAGTATGATGTTGTATGAACTCAAACCCGTTAGATCTAATCACAAAACGACGAGCCGACACCATTAGACTGTTAAAGTCACGAGATCCGGGTGGAATCGGGTATAAAACGAACCTAAGATGAGCTTCGGGGTCACCCTAGCTCAGATCTGGATCGAACGGGACGAAAAACATTGAAAAACGGTGGAAAACGAGTGAGATCTCATTTTTCCGGCGAACTCGCGGTTTTCCGGCGATGGCGGCGCTGGAAAACGGCGTACGAGGTTAATGATATGTCAGAGAATGTTTATGACATTCTTTGACCTAACCTCAATTCGTTAACGGGAAGTTAACGGACTAGGGGTGATTCGTCAAGTGATTCGTTAAGGGAAGCTTAACAAACTAACCTTTGTTTGTGTCCAAGTTCGCTATGGAAGAGATAACAAATTAGAAGGTCCAGTTCGCTATATGAATTGGTTCGTTATATTGACTGATTCTTCATAGGACCAATTCGTTACAAGGTCCAATTCGTTATAAGGACCAGTTCGTTAGAGGGTCCAATTCGTTACATGGACCAGTTTGTTATGACGAACTAATTCGTTAAAGAAATGAGTAACGAACTAGAAGTTTAACAAAATGACAGAACAGTCCATGGACTTAGCAAAAGAATGATTTAATTACAAAATAGCCCTTGGGCTTTATTAACCCCAGCCAGGGGCTCTGCCCCTTGGACCCCGCTAGGGGCTGCCGCCCCTAGAACCCCGCTGCCAGGGGCGCTGCCCCCGTACCCCCGTTCGTTGAGGGTTATAATTGAACTAGAATGTGATATGGATAGTGATAGAAGTTAATATGCGTACTTGTTATACAGTTAGCCGTGCGCAACTAAAGAAAAGGATAACCATTAACGGTGAACGTAACAGCATTTAGGTGAGTTTCTAGCCCCACTTCCTTGTTATGTTTTCGGGGCTGTGTGCATACTCGATGTGATAGTTAATACACTTACCTTCAGTGGTAAGTGTATGCTTGGTATGATTTATGTATGATGATTGCTTGACGGTGCGTGAACGATTTTCGGATATTGCATGTACCGTCAGGTGGTAGTTAAAGATATGATTGATATATATATATATATGATGCATGAATGATGTATATATGTTATGTATGTTATGTTGATAGTACGTGAATGATCTTCGGATATTGCACGTATTATTAAGGAAGGTATGTAAAGACAGGTGTGCTACAGTTGCACGAAACAAAGGGACCAGACCCTAATAATATCTGTGAGGATAGGGACCAAACCCTAATAATATCTGTGAGGATAGGGACCAGACCCTAATAATATCTGTGAGGGTAGGGACCAGACCCTAATAATATCTGTGATGTTGGGGACCAGACCCTTATAATATATGTGAGGTTATAGGGCGGAAGGCTCTTTACGCAGTATGGATAGTTATGCATGTAAAATAAAGTATGGATAATGTACACACCTTCGGGCATGTGTGAAAGTATGTGAACAGATTGTATGTTGTATGATTAACTATAACTCATTCAGCGTAGCTGACTTTTAGTATGCACGCAGGTGAGTAGATTGAGGCAGCTCGCTTGAGGGGAAGCACACGGCATGGAATTGAAGACACTGGCATCTCAATGAAATGTTATGTTATTTAAAAGACATGTTTTTATGATTAAATGATTCGAATGCTTGTTAAGACAAGAAATGATGGTTATGTAATATATTGTTGAATGTTTTTGATATTCCGCGAATGTTTTAATTAACTATGATATTATGAACGTGTTCATGAGTAAATCCAATGTCCAGTGTAGGGCACTTGTAACGGGGCCTTACAATTACATGTCATCCATAGCATTAATGCAAATGAACCACTTTCAGATATCATGGATGGTTTTCGGCTAGGCTTAAATAGTCAAATAAAATTTAATGAGCCAAAGATCGAGTTTGAGGAAGCCGGGTTTCAGGATAAGATAGAAGAGTGTATTCCTTCTTGGGAAGACAAGTTTAGGGATGAATTTGGTGAAGATTTGGTGAGTTTAGTTGATATGGATGAGAGAGATTTTAACCCTGAAAGAGATATCGAAGAGCTTGAAGTATTGTTATTCGGGGAGTCGGTTAAGAAACTAAATGTCAAAGAGGAATCACAAGAGATATCTGAAGAATTAAAGAATAAAGAACGCATCTCATTGTGAAACATCATCCGGGTCTGTGCGGTGAAACTGATCGGTTTTTAGAAATACTTATTTGTTGATTGCAAGGTAAATCAAGAGGCCCAAGAAGGAGGGTATATGGACACATGAATCCATGCGTGCCAAATTTGTCATATCCTTTGAATTTCAAGAAGTGGTGGTACGAGTTGTATGCGTATTTTTGGGCCCACGTGAGTGTGGAAATTACTTTCTTCCCAGCTAACTGTAAGAGGAGAGTGTTGAGGAGCACTGATGGGAAGAGGATCAAGGAGAAGCCCCCTGATTGATGATTCGGGAGTAAGTCTGACTGAAAACTTATAGTAAACTTAGCGCTTTCCGGGATGCAACACGGTACCGTCTTTTTCTTCTATTTTTATTTCTATTTTGTTTTTACTTCTTTGCTCTGCCGGGTGTTTCTTCTCTTACTTGCAGGTTATTCCAGGGGTTGCTTATGAGATGGTTGTTGTGATATGGTTTTAAACAAGTGTGGGGATGCCCATTGTTTTAGTATTTTCGCTTTTGATCGTCAAAGATGACGTTATTTGAAGATAGTTTGTTGATCGCGTTTGAATTGATTGGCACAGAACACGACTCATGAGGCATATCGTCTATTTACCAGGGGAGTTTGTTCCAATTCATTAGTTTATTTTTATTTTATGCATAATTTTATATATAACTTCCTTTTTCCCACATTGAAGACAATGTGAAATTTCAATGTGGGGATGGGAAATTGATGTTTTCGTCAAAAATAAAAATTAAAAGTTTGCAAAGAAAAAATAGATAAATAATAAAATGAAAAAAGAAAAAGACCATAAAACATTGAAAAATCTCCCTTAAATTTTAAAATTTATTTTTTAAAAATAAGGGAAATGATAAAAAAAATCGGAAATTCGTTTTCCAAACTAATAATATATAAGAGATAATATAAAACAAAGCGTACTAAGCTTGGGATGTGTTGGTAGGCCCAACTAGTCTTGAAAGATTTCTCATTGCATATTCTTAATAAACCTAATTAATCTTATATTTTGTGGGTTTTCATCCCAGAGGGGGGGGGGGGGGACAGTGAAACTGAAATTCGATAAGGCATATGGAGTGTTACCATAAGATGACTACCCTAAGGTGCTGAGAATTAGATACACTTTAAAATTAGCACACCACTCCGTTTTATGAAAATAAATAACGAGTGGTGGCGCCCCGTGTGATTACCTATAATCTTATAGATCTAATCAATTTAATACATAATAGATCGATTAGCTTAGGATCTAGTTTATGATATGTTCTTAATTATGTATCATATATAATAGTAATTGTAATAGGTGTAATATTAATAATACGTTAGTGAAGAATTGAGTGAGAGAGAACTTGAGCAGATGTTCGGTATAATTATCTCAAAACTTAAATTATGAAGGCATGAACACGCCTTAAATAGAAGATGGAGACCAATTCGTTAGACATCTCGTAACGAATTAGCTCCAGTTAGTTAATTTACAAAACAAACAAGGATAGCATAACGAATCACCTGATTCGTTATACCCCCATTTATCAGCATTCCATGACAAATGGGAACATACATAATGAATTACAGTCCATTCATTAAACATCCTTAACGAATTAGCCGATACATAACGAACTAACTGTTTATCCATAAATACCCTTAGATAATAATAATAATAGTAATAATAATAATAATAATAATAATAATAATAATAAATTACAACTGATAAATTACAAAGACTCAAGACGACAAAACCGTGCACTAACAGACACTCCTCGTCTTGAGCTCTTTGTCTTTAAATTACTTGAACCGCTTTATCTACCAATCACGACAACTATTAATCTCGTACTCGTGACATACACGTACGACGCGCTGGAACTACATAGCTCGGTTGTAGTCTTCATGGCGCTCGATCAGTATCTTGTTCTTGAACAACACGTCATTGTCTATTTCGGATAAGTTAACGAGCCACATCGGGTCGATAACTCTAATAAAACCGGTCTTCAAGCCTTTACCCAGAATAATGACGGCCTCGCTATTACGATTATCATAGTACCATCGGTTAAAAGTTAAGTGAAGACTTTGTGGAAACACCTTCACCGGTACATGTTTCATCGTCTTTTGGCGGTTTTAACTTAAGCACGAGTTTTCTCCAACCCTTACGAGTATCAATCTCGTCAATACGTTTACGGGTTGGGACTTTTGGATTAAAGAATTTAAAACCACGGTTTACCTCGAAAAGCAAATGTTGATGAAACCATTCTGCTCGACGATCTCCACCGCGATTAATTGAAGGTCGACTCGCGAGGGTACGAACATCCCAACGCGGTAGTGAGAGAACTCCAGTGATATGTTGATAATACTGTACGCCGTTCTCCCACTTGATAATACAGACCTTTAAATCAGAATCATATAGCCAAGATACAATATCACATTTCACTGTCGATGCGGATTTGAACGTTGTCTTCTGATTAGCTTTGGCTCATGCGATAGCGTCCAGCTTCTATTCTTGGTCAACATACCTGTACGCCTCAATAATTTTACGAGCCCTCTTGCTTCGGTACTCGAACTAGCCCAGAATGTTAGCCTCAGTCGGATCAGCATCGTGTTCAGACATCTTGGCTTTATTCTTTGAAACCTTCTCCAAATGATCTTCAGCAGCTTCAATTTCAATCTCCTCGTCTTCATAAATGAACGACGTATTCATATGTGGAATACTCGTATCCAGTAAGAATTCCTCATCGTTCACTACCTCCACATCGTCCTCGACTTCCAAAGCATCTAGTTCTTCATCGTTCAGTCCCAACAATAATGCAATCTATTCACGCATTAGGGACTGATCAACAAACTGACCTTCTTCAATCTCGTCAAGGTTTGCAGTGCTCATCACTACGCCTTTCTTGAAGTCTATTAACAGGATGGCGTTGACCTTGACCGACTCAATGGTTGAACTTCTGTCGAGTCATGATAAACCACCAGCTGTTTATCATTGCATCCACTTCCGCTCATATCAGCACCTCAGGATGAGCCGTGAGCTTGTTTCGGCTCATTACCTCCAGCACCTGGAGCATTAGGATCATCATCGTCATTCTTCATCTTTTTCAGTGTATCATCTTTACAAGTAAGCTGAAGTATGAAATCCTCCAGTTCTTTGATCTTCACCCGTGAGCCGTGACAATCTCACGAAGCTCCTTAATCTCCTTTTGACAGTAAGAGATGAACCCCATCGTATGTCTGCACTTAAGCTTGACGATCGGCCACCATTTCATTCTAATATAGATGAATCAAACTCAAGATCATGTTCATTTGATTCTCTGGGGTCAATGAATGAAACGTCGGAGGGTACCGGCTGCATGGGACCCTGAGAACGGCTGATTCTCATAAAAGAGACGTCCACAGGATGAGTCGGCATCATAGTGGGTGTTGGAGGAATCATCTAAGTAGCAGTAGTAGGCCTTGGCATCATAGATAATACAGTTTGAGGAATCATACCAAGCCTAGGATCAGATGTAAGCTTAGTCGTCAATGTTAACTCTGGGGTGCTAGTAGTAAGCGGCACCGCAGGACTTTGAGGTTCAGATGACCTTTGCACACGTGGACCTATTTCCATTCCAGATCCATGAACCACACAACGCTTGGGTGGTTGATCAGACGCTAGTTCCTTGCCCTTACATTTTCGTTGTGCAGCAGAAAAACTTGCTCCCACAACGTTAACAACTTGTTGGTCACCTCCCGGACCACCATCACCACCGTCATCTCCATCATCACCACCTTCTTTCCCACCTAGAAGATAGAAGATCATCTATAAGAAATTGAACAGTTTGTTCAAAATCAATGCGACGAACACCGATTGTAGCATGGTCCGACACTCGTCGTATTCACCTTTATGACCTCCAAGGCTATGTATAAGCACATGTAATAAATACTTGTACGTAGGGCACAAGTGAGCCTTGTTGTACATGGATCGGTCGAGGGGCACCCATAGAATACTTGTTGAAATAACCCGTGAATCAACGTCTTGTCAAACTCCCACGGGTTGTCCATGTTATCCCCAAACTTCAGCACCCGTCTTATAACACCAGGTGTAATGATAACTGGTTTCTTGTTGACCTCGGCGATGATTTGGTTTTCAGACTCAACGTATTGAGCTGAATTCCAAAATGGACGTACAATGCTGAATGAATCTTCGTGTCAGCACTCGCTGCATAGCCTATACGAGAACGTCGTATAAAAGCTAGCATATCCCAAAACGTGTCTTCATCATCGAAATTCTCCCCAACAAAAGCACATATGTTATGCTTCTTATCAAACATCAATAACGGGAGTTCAGGCTCTTGTTGTTGTTGTACTGGTTGTTGCTCAGCCATGAGAACTTCTTGGACAACTTCGTCAGCCATAACTGAGAATACATAAACCCGAGATTTAGTAAAAACAAACATTTAAATTATTTAATAATTTTAATTTTGGACTTTCAAAATAAATCTAAGTGACATTCGTTATTTTCTTGTCTGATTCGTTATAACGAATCAGGTAATTCGTTATAACGAATTACTTAATTCGTTATAAATAATTAAGGCGAATCATATATAACGAATTTATAAAGAAGGAATAGCGAATTAATAAACGAATGTGAAGTAATTCGTTATCAAAAACACAAAGGAGTTGATTCGTTATATCAATCATAACGAATTGAACACGAATAAGTGTCCATTCATTAACTTATAATGAATGGCCACCAATAATTAAAATCTTTAACTAACTGAATTCATGGTCAAAATTAATATGAACATTGAAAGTCAAACATGCAATCTCGGATCCCATTACACCATGGTAGACGATGTAAAAGCTAGCATATCCCAAAACGTGTCTTCATCATCGAAGTTCTCCCCAACAAAAGCACATATGTTATGCTTATTATCAAACATCAATAACGGGAGTTCAGACTCTTGTTGTTGTTGTACTGGTTGTTGCTCAGCCACGGGAACTTCTTGGACAACTTCGTCAGCCATAACTGAGAATACATAAACCCGAGATTTAGTAAAAACAAACGTTTAAATTATTTAATAATTTTAATTTTGGATTTTCAAAATAAATCTAAGTGACATTCGTTATTTTCTTGTCTGATTCATTATAACGAATTACTTAATTCGTTATAAATAATTAAGGCGAATCATATATAATGAATTTATAAAGAAGGAATAGCGAATTAATAAACGAATGTGAAGTAATTCGTTATCAAAAACACAAAGGAGTTGATTCGTTATATCAATAATAACGAATTGAACACGAATGAGTGTCCATTCGTTAACTTATAACGAATGTCCACCAATAATTAAAATCTTTAACTAACTGAATTCAATGTCAAAATTAATATGAACATTGAAAGTCAAACATGCAATCTCGAATCCCATTACATCATGGTAGACGATGTAATGATCTGTAGTGACCACGAATCGGCTCAGAAACACATCGATAGGCAAAATATGTTACCCATTTTGGTTAAATATGAGTAAAACTTAGGTTTATTAAGCCGACATGAAAATCGATTCAGAGACCCATGAAATTGCCATGGATTTTGACGAAAATTAGCACGTTGTGATCGTCTTTACCTTACGAATGATGTTCAAATATTAGTTTAATGAAGGTCGGATTTTCTGGAAAAATTGGGCAGAGTAACTTTAGGAAGATGAACAGTGTGTGAGTACGAATGACTTGATTCGTCACAACTATTCAATATATAAGACGAATTGGCACATTTTCCAAGAGAACGAATCGGCTAATTTGTCAATTCAAATTTAACGAAGTAGCTAATTCGTTATCTCATTCGTAAGACATGATAGCAAATGAGTAATTCGTTAAAAATTATCACGAATTCAAAACGAATTAGTAACGAATTAGGGGTAATTTGTGCTTCATTCGTTATATGTTAGATGACGAATGGGGTCATTCGTTACAGAGTGGCGAAAGCGAATTAAATATAACCAATTAGAGTTTCGTTACCAACAATACCCTCATTCGTTATCCAGACAGATAACGAATGGACATTAAATTAAAATTTAAAACTTTTTCTATTTATTTTTTAAATTTTAAAAGAATTAAATAATCAATTAAATAAAGAATAAAAGAATAAAGAAAACATCGAAACCCGTGTCCCGATGAACTTTACCTTACGAATCTTACTCGACGTGGTAAGATGCAATACCTTAACGTGTTTTACACTAAAAAACACTTGATTTAAAAAAATAACTTGAAAAGAATTAAATAAAATTTAAAAGAATAAATAAAAATGAAAATCTTTTTGATATTTTCCCTTTTCTTTTCAAAATAATTACATTTAAACCAGAAAATCAAACATAAAGTAGAAAAACAAATATTTTTGTATTTTTGTATGTTTTTCGAAAGCAGTACATATTTTTTTTATTTTTGGTGAGTTTAAGCAGAGAATAATATTGACCAAATTGTTCTTCCATCAAAGTTTTATATTTCAGCGATATTATGACTGACGTTAACTCGATCATTGATATTGTTGTCCACTTAAATCTTATAACAAATTTTCAAGTATTTTTGTGATATGATTAAATTTTCAATTAAAGCATAGAATATCAGAAACTATCAGCCTCTAATCTCTGTTCAAGCTTAATTTGATTTTTACCGTATCACCCCAACTTGACTTAAACCATTATGCTGCCAATTAAAATTTAGACTTTTATAGATATTTTTAATTGATGCACCAAGATTTCGTTACTGTGAGTGAGTATGCTCGAGTCCATCTGTAGCCTTACATACATTGTGTCCCCTTGGGTCTGTTTCTTATTGGTTTTGAGACGCATGCAAGAACAACGTATGACTAACTGCGGATTTTGATCAAGTCAGTAATTCAATTTGTACGATGCACAGTAGTGATCAAGGTTTAATGACTTTAGGTTTGCTCTAATTGCATTTGAAATATTCATTCTTATGAAAACCCAAATGATTAAGCCGCATAAAGACTCACAGTGTCCATAACCCGAATGCTTTTTATTCAATCTTATTTGTTTTTGGTGATCAGAAAAACATAAGGCTTGAGTATGACAGACTATTACATTTCTTCTATCATTACTGATATTTCTGGTAGAGACTAACACATCTTTCAATTTGGCGTTTCTTTATGTTTAAATCATATACTTTACTCTAACTGCTTGTTAAAGACCTATCAATGCACCAATGCAACTAAGCACTCAGTATTTTAAGCTTATTTCTTTCTGGATATGGGACCAGATGATCAATGTACTATCGTTTTCTCTTTTTTCTTCAAAACTCAATTTTTTGGGAGCATAAAAATAAATTCAATCGCCTTAGTTACTTTTAGTCTATAGATTAATGGATGTCCTATCAATCCACAAGTAGATAATAGGACCAAAACATGCAAGCATGTTCCACAAACTTAAATAATCGACATACTTTTCAGCGAGAGAATTAAATAGAACCTATAACAGTCACCCCAACTACTTTCCATTATCAGGTGAATGGCTATCCCGAACATTTACAAGTAAATATCAGGACCAAATATATACACGTATATGTCCTTCAAATATGAGCAATTAACATATTTTTAAGCGAAAGTATGCTAACATATTTTTGGTTTTTCTCTGTACATACTTAAAATCACAATCTTTTTGATATTTCGAATTTTTCAATGTTTTTGAATTTTTCAAAATATTTTAAACAAAAATCACAATATTTTTTAAATTTCAAGATTTTTCTAATGTTTTTGGTTTTTCTCTATACAAATAAAATCACAATATTTTTGTATTTTTTATTTTCACCCCCAAAAACCAAAACATAAAAATAAATGAAAGAAAATAGACAAAAGGAAAATAAAGATAATTATCCTTGTTTTAGGATATCAGCAAGAGTTTTTAATCCATTTAGACCAAGCAGAAAGTTAGAACGCGTTTTATCAAATGCCTTCGTGAACAGATCAGCTTTTTGGAAATCAGTGTGCACTTTTTCAATATCAATTAATTTCTTTTTAAAGCAATCACGTATAAAATGATATCAAATTTCAATATGTTTAGTCTTTGAGTGTTGCACGGGATTTTTGGTGATACTTATAGTAGCAGAGTTATCAATATAGATGGGAGTAGTAAGAAACTTCAAACCGTAATCCCGCAAGTGTTGCTGGATCCAAAGAACCTATGAACAGCAACTCGTGGTTGCCACGTATTCTGCTCTGCGGTTGAAGTGGAGACCGCTGTCTGCTTCATACAGTTCCAGGAAACAAGCCAGCTTCCTAGAAACTGACAACCCATTGTAGTCGATTTAAAGTTGATCTTGCATCCTCCGTTATCCGAATCGGAAAATTTAGTGAATTAAAAACTATCATCCTTGGGATACCATAACCCGGTGTCAGGATTACCCCTCAGATAGTGAAGTATACGTTTAACCGCCGCCATGTGAGTCACTCGGGGACTTGATTGGTACCTAGCATGCAAATAACTGCAAATATTATGTCCGGCCGAGAAGCAGTTATATACATTAATGAACCTATCATCGCTCGGTAAAAGGGTAGGATCTACGGTATCCTCCAATTCTTCTGGTGACAAATTGTGACCTACATGAAGAGGTGTTGAAGGGATTTTTCTGGTAGTTATCCTGAATCGGCTCAATACATTGTTCACGTACTTCGTCTAATGAAAGACGATTCCCTTGTCAGACTGATGAACCTGCATCCCTAAAAAGAAGTTCATCTCCCCCATCGAGCCCATTTCAAACTTTGTTTGCATCGAATTCTCGAATTCCTTACATATCTTGGCATTTGGTGAACCAAATATGATGTCATCGACATATATCTGGACATGGAGCATATCATCACCAATATTCTTATAAAATAAAGTGTAGTCCACAGTCCCTCTTTTGAGGCCATTATCAGTGATATAGTCAGCAAGTGTGCCGTACCAAGCTCTCGGGGCTTGGTGGAGACCATACAGGGCCTTGTTTAACCGGTAAACTCGGTCTGGATAACCTGGATCTTCAAAACCAGGAGGATAAACAAACACTTTCTCATGTAGTTCCCCGTTGAGAAATGCACTTTTTACATCCATCTGATAAACCTTAATATTCTTCTAAGCCGCATAAGCGAAAAATGTTCGTATAGCCTCCAATCGAGCAACTAAAGCATATATTTTTGTGTAATCTATGCCTTCTTCCAGATTAAAGCATTGAACCACTAATCTTGCTTTGTTTCTTACGATCACACAACGATCGTCTCTCTTACACTTAAATATCCATTTTGTAGGAATCGGTTTCTTAACTCTAACGGGCTTGTCAATGAGATCCCATACACCCAGTCGGTTAAACTATTGCAACTCTTCTTGCAATGCTTCTACCCAAGATGGATCCTCAAGTGCCATACGAATATTCGTAGGTTCTACTTGGGATAGAAAGCAAGTGTATTTTGCGAGATTCATGATTCTCGAGGAATGCATATCCGCATACGCACACAATATGTTAGAATCATTTGAAGTAGCAACTTGATGATATGTTTGCACACCTACATCAAGATCACCAATTATGTTGTCCTGTGGATGATAAGTATGAATCCTAAGAGTAGGATTCTCAGTCATAACAACATTTTCATATAAATTAGTTAGATTCTCCTCAGCATTATGAGACGATTCACCAATCTCATGTGTTTCAGGAAATGGAGCCGAGGAAGAATCAACAAAATGACCGTCATCCGGCAATATAGAAATCACATCGGATGTATCAAGAGAATCATCTTGTGGAGCTTCATCATAATTAGAAACAGAAGATCTTGGTGGTAAAAATTGATCTTCTAAATAAGCAAGCACCAAGTCTTCATCTGGTTGGTCAACTATTTGAGTAAATGAGTTAAACAAACTCTCATAGTCGAACATCCAATCAGATCCTTTACCTTGGGGAGGTGTGGTGTATCGTTGGCAATCAACATGGTACCACTCCTCTACACAACCCTAAGTAAAATTTAATACATGTTTCTTAGGTAATGCGTAAACTAAGAAATAACCTTCAATCGCTTTTTCTTCAAATTTTCCCGCATCTTTCTTCAACATAGTACTAGGAAACCCAAATGGATCCAAGTACTTTAAGTTAGGCTTACACTTGCTCAGAAGTTCATAACTCGTCTTTTAAATCTTCTTTACAGTCCAAACACGATTGAGCGTGAAGCAAGCATTATTCACAGCCTCGTTCCAGAATTGAATAGGAAGCTTAGAATTTGCAAGCATTGTCCGTGCCGCATCAATCAGTGTTCGATTCTTTCTTTTTGCAACACCATTATGTTTAGGTATATATGGAGAACTTTATTCTCGATGAATTCCTTTCTGAATGCAACAGAAATCCAATACAGTATTTTTGAACTCCGTACCGTTATCACTTCGAATACGTATCACCTTTAGTTTATACAATGATTCGATCTTGGTGATTAAATTTTGAATCAGAATGGGTGTCTGATCTTTTGAGCTCATAAATAACACCCCCATGAGTATCTTGAGTAGTCATCAGTGACAACTAAACAATACCAATCACCAGCAATACTCGCACGATTCACAGGACCAAACAAATCCATATGAAGTTTTTCCAATAGGATATCAATGGTATTGATTAACTTAGAAAGGGGTGACTTCTTCTTTTGTTTGCCCTTTTTACAAGCAACACAGTGGTCAATTAACTTAAAATGTTTCAAAGAAACACCATCAACCAGGTCATTAGCCATAAGATAATTCATCTTCTTGACATGAATATAACCCATTCTTCTATGCCACAGAATCGTGTCTTTTTCTGTTGCCTTAGAAACATAACACATTTCTACAGAAGTCGATACCTTAGAAGTCATGTTTAATACAAAAATATGATTTGATCAAGGAGATCGCATAACTACCATATCCTCGGGAACGGCGTATCTCGGTTTTAGTATTATGCACTCCTTATCATTAAATACGGTTGTGTATTTCTTATAACAAATTTGTGACACACTTAACAAGTTGTGATCTACTTTATCATAATAATTAACCTTTGCAAACGTGATGCTCCCATTTGACACATCACCTTCCTTAGTGATCATTCCACCCGAATTACCAGCAAACGCCACATACCCACGTTGTATATTTTTGACATTTGTTAAAAGGTTAATGTTGCCAGTAATATGATGAGAACATCCACTATCCATTATCCAGTTTTCACCGAATACAGTATTGGATGAGCTCTACACATTAATGAAAAATGAATAGTTCAAAAAGGCAGTCCAGGCCTCAGTCTTGGGCACCTTTTGAGTTTCACTTGAAATGTTAATGTTTAATGAATCCAAATGTGGTTTAGCCACTTCTGAGTAAGTCACATGTTACTTTTGTCTCAAGTATGCAGCTTGAACTACATTTTTATTCACGTTCTTGCAAATAGGTTCCATGGGAACAAAATTGGATTTAAATTACTTGCATTTTCATCAACGTGAACCAACTTTCAAGTATTCACATCAGAAAACATAAGATGAGTTCATCATCAAAAGACATCAGTCTTTTCAAAATCTCCTTAATCGCAGGAACGGATTTGGATTGTTCCTTGATAAATGGATGAAGATTTTGATATTTCTTCAGTCCATAGTTTCTGTCAACGTGACCTTGTTCACCACAGAGAAAACATGTTCTCATGTCAACACGTTCACGTGGCGGTTTAGTAGAAACTTGGGAAACCGAAGGTTGATGATAAATTCCAGCAATGGGACCTTTGTCCAAGTCATCGAATGTCACATATTTCCTTTTCATGTAGAAATCTAGGTTTGAACAGTTTGAAAAACTTTGTAAGGTGTCAGTTCCATTTGATTTGACAAATTGAACTTTCTTAGAAGATTTTAACAGATGTTTAGCTTTTATCAAAGGATTTATCACATTTGATGTCTTGGAGTTCACAAACTTATGTTCAAAGTCTTTTAACTTAGAAGTTTCATTGTGAAAGACACTTTCAATCAATTCAGGCTTGATTAAGTTAAGTGGGGTGTATTTCTCAGAAAACATAAGATGAGTTCATCATCAAAAGACATCGGTCTTTTCAAAATCTCCTTAATCGCAGGAACGGATTTTGATTGTTCCTTGATAAATGGATGAAGATTTTGATATTTCTTCAGTCCATAGTTTCTGTCAACGTGACCTTGTTCACCACAGAGAAAACATGTTCTCATGTCAACACGTTCACGTGGCGGTTTTGTAGAAACTTGGGAAACCGAAGGTTGATGATAAATTCCAGCAATGGGACCTTTGTCCAAGTCATCGAATGTCACATATTTCCTTTTCATGTAGAAATCTAGGTTTGAACAGATTGAAAAACTTTGTAAGGTGTCAGTTCCATTTGATTTGACAAATTGAACTTTCTTAGCAGATTTTAACAGATGTTTAGCTTTTATCAAAGGATTTATCACATTTGATGTCTTGGAGTTCACAAACTTATGTTCAAAGTCTTTTAACTTAGAAGTTTCATTGTGAAAGACACTTTCAATCAATTCAGGCTTGATTAAGTTAAGTGGGTGTATTTCTCAATGAACACCTTGCTGATCCCTTTCAGCTTAAATACACGGCCAGTAGAAGTCTTGGAAACAATAGGATTGACAAAACGCGTCAAATCATCATCAGAAACTTTGGCCTTTTCTGATTTCTTAGCCTTAAATTTAACTGGTTTCTCCTTTTCACTTGAGATGTGTTTGAGCCATACACCGCCTCCTCAAATTCATGAGGTTCACATAGAATGTGATTTGATCTTGGGGTTCAAACACATCCTCAATGATAACTTTCTCAACATTCTCAATAAAAACTTTGCTACTTTCAACATGATATTTTTAAGTTGATGATTGGGCATTAACATTATAAATTTTTACCAGTTTAGGTTTTTCTTCAACAACCGGTTCATTAACAACAATTTCCTCTTTTCCCGCAAATGGGTTTGGAGTATAATCGTTATGAAACGGTGGTGGTACTTTAAAAAAACCTACACCTCTCTCTGAATCTTTTTGCTTACCAGTTACTTCAATAATTTCATTTAGCAAAAACGATGAATTTCTAAACTTGCCCAATTTACTTTTCAACTCAATAACTTCATTCTCAAGTTCTGTTATCTTAGTTCAATGTTTCAAGATTTCTTGAAATTGCTGATCATTAATTGTCATTTTGACCGACAATTCAGCTTTCAGATCATGGTTACTAATAGACAATGCTTCAAATTTCTCCCTAGATCTCATTTGAGATTCTAATGATTGTCAATAAGTATCCTTGAGAAAAGCAATTTCTTTCACCAATAGCTCATTATGCTTTTTCAGCGATTCTAACCTAGGCTTAATAGTTTCACAATCAACACAGGGCAAATTGGCAAATAAATTAACAGAATCAGAAGACGGAGAACTAACCTCATCAATCTTGGCCATACATGCAAACGTGGTTGGCTGCATTTGACACGAATCATCAGAATCAGATTCAGTGTCATTGTTATATGACAACTCATTCCCACTTACGTTTTGAAATCTTTCATTCAACTCGAACATAGCCAAGGTAGCTTGATAATCATTGCACAACAATATTTGTGTCCAATCAGTTCCATCAGCAGCAGAGAGAAATGCTTGTGATCCCGAAGCAGAAGGTTTATCAGTAACATCAGTACTCTTCTTCCCAAAACTTCTATCTTGGCTTCAAGGTCCATTGTACTCTTTCTTTTGTTTGTCACTATCTTTGGAAATGTGGCCAAATTCTTGACAGTTATAGCACTTGACTTTTAACTTATCAAACCCAACCCTCTTGTTCAAAGATGGGAGATCTTTCACAGTTCTTTGCATGAACTTCTTTACTTTTCTCACTATCATTGCCATGTTCCACTTAAGATCCATAAGTTTCAAATCATCAGGATCAATTTGGTCATAATCTTCATCGGTTAACTCACTCGTGGAAATTTTGCTACCAACCAAAGTCTCATACAAGGTCATAAAAGCACACATAAAGAAAAAATTTTGTTCAGCTTCTTTCATGTTCATGTTTGGTGGTGCATAAAAGTGATTTGCTATAGCAGATGTTCCAGAACCTCCAGAGTTATCAATGAATCCATATGCCATAAAGCATACATTAGGATCGCTATAAGTCGAAGATCCCTCATTTGCATTCTGAGTAAGAAAAACAGTGATCGGTGATGTAGTGCTACTTAATGGCATACTACCACCGTAAAAAGATGGATCTTGAATTTCTTTTGACGATTTCTGACACTTCAGATCATATTCTCTAGCTTCACTCTTTTGCTTAAATTCTGAGGCAGTTAAATCTTTATTTTTGAAATAATTATTTTCCTTCAACACAATCAGAAATGTTGAATATGAACTTGGTAAAGTATTTTTAACCGTATCCATCTTGTCAGATTCAAAAGGTTCCATCTTTAACTTATTCATCTATGCTATAAAGTGATCAAAACGAGTAAGCATTTCCTCAACAATCTCTCCTTTGAATAAGTTAAAGTTTTGGAATTGGAATTTTAACATTACTTTCTTTCTTTCTTCTGTGTTACCCATGCTTCTCATTTTAATGTGTTGAAATAAAGAATCACAGATCTTGATACTTCCAACTTGATAGAATATGTTATCAGGTAAAACCATAGTAAGAGTTGAATATGCTTTAGTCTCGATCTCTAAAGCCTACTTTTCTTCTTGCGAGTACTGAGAAAAAGCTTTAGGAGTAAAACCCATAGTTTCATCACCAAACATTGGAACAGTATAGACATCAACAAGACATCTATAACAATCGGGATGCACATGACTCAAGATGTGCTCGGAAACGTGGTTCCCACGAATTTCATCAGTCGTGAGCATTTTGAATGAGATTCAATTTCCGCATCGAGGTGTAATATTTGTTGCATAAGTGCGTTCTGAGATGCCAATGCATAAAAACTAGCCATTTTAATAAAAAAATTCAAATTTAACAAAAATTCAAACTTGAGGGTTAAAAATGAAACTTCAGTAATGATCTAGAAACAGTGAACTTAACGAACTGAGTGAAGTATGGATGACGAATTGGAAACATAACCTTAACGAATTAAGGGAAGTCTGGATGACGAATTAGGAATAGTATCTTAATGAACCAGTGACGAATCAATATCACGAATAAGAAACGAATCAATAAGGAATCAATGACGAATCAAATACGAATTATAGTGACAAAACAAAGATGAATAAGTAATGAAACAATGAGGAATGACTGAATGAATCAATGGATGAATTGATAAAAAATCAGTGAACACGAAGTGGCTACAGTAAGCACGAATCAACTATAGTAAATAACGAACAAGGTTGTTATTCAGTTGTAACAAACTATCCACGTGGCATGAATCAGTTAAGGACTGATAGAGAATTAAGACACGTGGTTAGCAATTTGTAAAGTCATATTCAAATCTTCAAATCTTCAAGCAGATTTCCAGAAATCTGGAAATTTTCCAGATTCAATATTGAACAAAACCCAAACTAAAAACATGTAATACACCTTCAATTCGGCACCAAATTGGCCAAATCAAAGCTCAAACTACTCATAAACAACTCACGAATACAACCATACTTATCTCGTATACTTTAATCAACCAAACGATTACCAATTACATCATAAACAATCCCTGTTTCGTACACTTCTAGATCCAATCTAAAACCAATTCAATCAACTACCAATTCACAATCCAATTCACACACACTTTCCTCAATCCTCACTGAACACAATCCAATCCAGAATCAATCCATAATCATCAAATTCAAACCAAAACTCAAACAGAATTCTGTAAAACTTATACGAACCAGAAGCTTAACCAATAAGCTTCAAATACTGATCAATAACAATTAATTAAGAGCAATCTAACGACCAATAGCTCTGATACCACTTGTGATTACCTATAATCTTATAGATCTAATCAATCTAATACGTAATTGATCGATTAGCTTACGATCTAGTTTATGATATGTTCTTAAATATGTATCATATATAATAGTAATTGTAATAGGTGTAATATTAATAATACGTTAGTGAAGAATTGAGTGAGTGAGAACTTGAGCAGAGGTTCGGTATAATTATCTCAAAATTAAATTATGAAGGCATGAACACGCCTTAAATAGAATATGGAGACCAATTCGTTACACATCCTGTAATGAATTCTCTCAAGTTCGTTAACTTACAAAACAAACAAGGAAAGCATAACGAATCACCAGATTCGTTATACCCCCATTCGTCAACATTCCACGACGAATGGGAACATACATAACGAATTACAGTATGATCGTTAAACATCCTTAACGAATTAGCCGATACATGACGAACTAACTGTTTTTCCATAAATACCCTTACATTATAATAATAATAATAATGATAATAATAATAATAATAATAATAATAATAATAATAATAAATTACAACCGATAAATTACAAAGACTCTGGACGACAAAACCGTGCACTAACACCCCGCAATGTCCATTTTTATACGAGCTCTAATCTTTAGTTATATATTATAGGTTGAAGATGCCTTAGTGCACAATGAAAAAAAAAGTTACAAAGTATTCCAAGAAGTTGGTCCGAAAATGAAAAAAAATAAGAATGTTATGTATTGTAAAATACCAAATAAGCATTCTCAAAAATAGAAAAAGAGGCCAAAGTGCACATAGTAGACGAAACTGAGAGTTTACTTGTTACCAAGGGGATGATGACTCTGAGGATACACTATTGGGGCTCAATGTTTTTAGTCAATAAATAATTTTTTAAGGAATATATAAGACAAAGTCCAATAAAATTTAGGACATGCTCGTACAACCTCACTTGACCTATCATCCATAATTTCATCCAAGTGTATTTTCTTCTTACCATTAAGGGATTCTTATCTTATGGTGATAGGTTGAACCAGTCTGCTTTAACTCTATTTTTTAATTTATTATGCTTGAGATGTGGTAGGTGGATGTTAACTCTAAAGGTGGGAGACCAATAGGTTTTTGATACTATCTAAACTTAAAATGCTTAATGTATGTGGGGCTTGATAGGCTGGTGGCTGGGTTTAAGTGGACAACACTATTGGCAATAGCGGTTTTTACGTTTATCTGAGCTTTAAAATAACCTTATGTTTTTAAGACCAGTTTCCTGATTATGATTCCATTGCAAATAACTTTTTCAGGGACGAAAAAGGTTTAAGTGTGGGGATATTTGATGTGATCTAAAATATACGTATTATTATATAAATATTTCCTACATTTTAAATTGGTTTTAATTTGGTCTTTATTAAATATTAGTCTAAAGCGGTTCGTATTTAAATTTAAAGGATTTCAAGTGAAAATGAGCTGAATATTTGAACTATATAAATTCGTTTATTATCTTTTACTTCAATTATATACATTAGTAAGTTTGGTGATAGTTAGAAAAATAAGTTCTGACACATATTTAAATATTTGAATAGAAATAATAAATGTTTGTTATGTTTTGACGAGGTCATGTAACAAAATAGAATTGAGGCATTCAAGTATGCCATATATTCATGATTTGCATTGGACGTAAAAGAGATAATGATACAAGTTTCTTAGTGGATGCATGTTTTGTGAGGGGACATCAAAGAACAAATAAAACAAAGAAACTATATGGGCCGTAAACAAGAGGAAGTCGGCAATGATGATGAAGGGGAAATAAAAAAACCCTATGGAAGAAAAAAAAAAGATCGAGAGTTAGCAGGAGACCAAAAAAGGTTTTTTCGGAGCAACATCAAAGAATATTATATTGGAGAAAAAAATAGTTGGCTCGACCAAAGAGTGTTTGGGTTCAATACCTACGCAACCAAATATTATTATTCCCGGTTTTTAATTTATTGTTTTCTTTATAAATTCATTATTTGAACCTATTTATTTTCTTTGGTTCTTGAGTATGGTTGTTGGCTAAACCCTTAGACCACATAAGCTTATGATGATCTTTTGTTGACGCTGGATTTTGGTTTGGATTTTATTTTGTTTATAATATATGATTAGGTAAGAGGTTTGTTGATTTTCATTCAATGCATGTGTGCTACGATTGTTTGACGAGTTTTATTGTTTCACAGTTTCCTTACGCCATGTTCTTGAGTTTTTTTAAAGGAGGGAAAAGAAAGGAAAACTAAGGATAGTTAAAAAATAGGTGTTCTTGAGTTTTTTTTAGGATGGAAAGGAAAGGAGTAGGAGGAGTTAGGAGGGATTAAATTAATGTATTTTCCCAATAAGTTATCCTCTCAAAAATGGGATGATTACTAAGGATAACTATTTTTTAACATAGTTATCCTTTCATTTCCTCTAATTTCCTTCCAACTCAAGAACACACCTAATTAAAAAAAATTCTTCCCTTCCCTTCCCTTTCTTATCCTTTCCTCTCATTTCCTTTTCTTTCCTTGGTTAAAAAACTCAAGAACAAGGCGTTTCTTATTATAGGATTCTGTTATGTCATCTACTGTGTGTTTTTGACTAGTTTATGGTTGATTTGCAATAATACCATAGGAACATTATCAATATATCAAGTAGACCTAAGTGTGCTGCTAATTTAAATAGTTGTAAGGTGATAGATTATGTGATAGGTCTTGGTTGATGAATTGCTAGATTTAGTTCTCTGTAAGGAGTCCTTCTAGGTTTGGTTTATTTGCCTTGTCTATCTAGTCGAGTGAATGCTTTAAACTACCTTTTATTTTCGCGCTGTAAGGTAGGATTTCTTATAGAGGTACTTGTCATAAAAATAAATTAACGACTGTAAGAGAGTGAAATTAAACCGGTAATTTTAGTAGCTTATTAGGATTCCATAGGTGTCTTCTTGAGTCAATGGTCCTGTTCGGTTTCCCATTAAGTGAATAGTTTAAGATCTCGGTTCCATAACTTAGCAATTTCAAACCATTTGATAATTGATGCATTAGGGATTCCAGCTTAGGTGGTTGTTCGTCATCATCTGAATTAAGTTCAGGTATAAGCCGTCTTAAGTTTTATTAATTAGTTTTAATATTAGTTTAATCTTAGTACTTAGTAAAATCCACCCCTTTAATAATAAATAAATAGTCGTGTCTGTAGTTGAGTATAATTTAGCTAGTTTACGTAATTGAAAGAGTCTCATGGGTTCAATATCCAGACTTACTTAGCTGTACTAGAGTCGACCGGTTCACTTACCGGTTAGTAGTTTCGCTAAGTTAACAGCCTAGAATTATTACTTGTGTCTAGATTAGCTTATTTTTAGTTAATAAATATTAGACTACTTTTAGCAATCACCCACCGACCACCATCTACAACAACAGTAATACAATTGTGTGCACTAGCTTGTTCTTACTCCGCCTCTCTTCACGTATCTGCACATCACGTTCAGTTAAGTTCTTCCTATTCAACTCAACATATCTGTTTGAACTCGATAATCTCAGATCTAAGATCTAATAGTTTATCATACGGATCTAGATCATGATGCTAAATATGTTGATTATATGTTAATATTAAGTATATGTATATATATTAATTGTATATATGAGTATGTATAATATTACGGTGAAGATTGAGAGAAACGATTTTGACAGAGTAACAATACGGTTAACTCAATGCTTAAATTAAACAGTGTATGAAACACTATATATAGAAGATGGGTCTAGTTCGTTAACATTCCATAACGAACTAGACACCGACTTCGTTACAATACATTAAATGAAATAAACTTAACAAACCACCCCCTGATTCGTTAAACATCCTTAACGAATCAGGAGGTAACATAACTTAAGGGATAGTTCGTTAAACATCCTTAACGAACTAGCCTGTTCTACTAACGAACTAGGTAAGATATAAATATCTTTTACATTAAATAAAGGATAAATACATTAACAATAGATACAAAGACTCGAGACGCAAAACCGTGTGCTAACAGACACTCCCTCGTCTTGAGCTCTTTGTATTTTAAATTACTTAAAGCGTCTTGTCTGCCAATCTCTGCAGCTGTGAATTCCATGCTCATGACACACCCGAACAACGCGTTGAAATTTCATTGCTCGGTCATAGTCTTCAGGACGCTCTATCAATATCTTATTCTTGAACAGCACGTCATTGTCGGTCTCTGTCAAATTCACGAGCCACATAGGATCGATGATCTTTATCAGCTCGGTCTTTAAACCTTTACCCAACACAATAACGGCCTCGCCAGTCTTGTTGTTGTAGTACCAGCGGTTGAAGGATAAATACATGTGTTAATTCAAAGTCTTCACCGACACACGCTTCATGGTCTTTGGCGGGTTTACCTTAAGAACCAGCTTTCTCCAACCTGTTCTTGGATCGATCTCATCGATACGCTTGCGGATTGGAATTTGTGGCTTAAAAAATTTAAAACCGTTGTTCACCTCGAACAACAAATGTTGGTGAAACCAACTAGCTTGGTGGTTCACACCTCAATTAATGAATGGATGATACGCAAGAGTACGTACATCCCATCTTGGCTAAGAGAGGACGTCAGACATCTTTTCATAGTACTGAACGCCCTTCTCCCATTTGATAATACACACTTTTAATTCAGAATCAAAGAGCCAAGAAATAATATCACCTTGAACTTTAGACACGGCCTTGAAAGATGTCATATGATTTGCTTTGGCGCGTGCAATGGCTTCTACCTTCAATTCATGATCAACGTATCGATGTGCATCAATAATCTTACGAGCTCTCTTGTCTCGATGAGCGAACCAACTCTGAATATCAGCAATAGAAAGATCGGGATTCGAATCAAATGTCGTATCAATGACGTTCTTTCCCTTGGAAGTTTTCTCTAAAAGATCTTCTGTTGCTTTGACCGCTTCCTCAGTAAATATTGGAGCACCCTGATCAACATTGGTGTGTTGAAACAAATAAGGTTATTCCTCAGCAGTCATGTCCTCGGTCTCAACTTCCTCATCTTCATAAATAAAAGCCGTATTCATCTCAACAGTCGGATCATTTAAGATCCCTTCATCATTCATAACCTCAACGTCCTCCTCAGTCTCTAACACGGTTAATTCGTCATCATCCAGACCAAGCAGAATAGAAATCTGCTCTCGTGTTAGTGACTTTTCAACAAACTGTCTAACCTCAATCTCATTTGCATTCACAATGCTTCTAACCATCCCCTTACCATAAACAAAAATGATTGTATCAGCCTCGATAATCTCAATTGGTTTAGCAGTTGTATAATCATGATAAGTAATAATTTGCTTCCCTGAATCGTCGCACTTGTACCCGCACTAGAGGACGATCTGTGAGCTTGTTGCGGCTCACTTCCTCCAGCACCCGAAGCATCTGGATCTTCTTCATCGTTCTTAAGCTTCTTAAGTTCATCATCTTTGCATGTCAGTTGCTGAATAATTTCCTCTTAAATCACGAGTAATCGAGCAACCGAAGGCTCTGATACCACTTGTTTGAACTCGATAATCTCATATCTAAGATCTAATATTTTATCATACGGATCTAGCTCATGATGCTAAATATGTTCATTATATGTTAATATTAAGTATATGTATATATATTAATTGTATATCTGAGTATGTATAATATTACGATGAAGATTGAGAGAAACGATTTTGACAGAGTAACAATACTATTATCTCAATGCTTAAATTAAACAGTGTATGAAACACTATATATATAGAAGACGGGAGTAATATATAGAAGATTGAGAGAAACGATTTCAACACTAGACACCGACTTCGTTATAATACATTAAACGAAATAAACTTAACGAACCACCCCCTGATTCGTTAAGCATCCTTAACGAATCAGGAGGTAACATAACTTAAGGGCTAGTTCGTTAAACATCCTTAACGAACTAGCCTGTTCTACTAATGAACATGATAAGATATATACATTAAATAAATGATAAATACATTAACAATAGATACAAAGACTCGAGACGCAAAACCGTGTATTAACAATATCCTTTCTCTACATTAACATGAAGCACCATGGCTAGTTCAATCCAGCCAACACTTCGAATTCGAAGACAATAAAGATCCACTAGGAGGATCCTGCCTTCGATATTGTATTCCAATAGAGATACATGAGTGGAAAAGTCTCTGATTCATACATCCAGAAATCAGAATTTATGAGTGATGTCATTGACTTCGGTAAATTTGGGGGTAGGCAGATTAAATGGTATTTGGTTTTGAGATTAAAGGTGCATGAAGAAGGATGGTTTACTATAGACTGGTATAAAAAGGTTGATGAAGAATATTGGTTTATTAAAGATTGGACGAGAATTAGGATTCTTGAGGTTGGAATAAGGCAGGAGTGTTTCGGATTTGTATAAACATGGACAAAGATTGTTTTTTTAAAAGATATATTCCACATAAGAATATCATATGTGCAAAAAAATGGTTCACATCAGCAAGAAAACCAACGGAGTTAGGATCTGTTAAGTTCGTGAGTGACAAAAACAAATATGGTGAAAGTTGAGAGCGGTAGGTAACAAATCAAAAGTTGAGAGTGAAATTAACCAACTAGTGAAAATTGCGAGTATTAAAAATCAACATCCCTTTACTAAAGTGCAACTTTACATAATAATAACAAATTTTTAGCACTGTGTCAATTAAATTACTCTAACTTTTTAATGTCTTAATTAGGTTACCTACAAATTTTTATTTCGCAATTTGATCACTAAACCTTATGTAGAAACCATACTATTTTTTATATCAATTTGGTAAGTTAATATACTAACATGGAGTATATTCATTTTAATATTATTTTGTCAACGGTGATGTAAACTGATGATATAGAATTTAAAGATAATGAGAAAATCCATAGAAAGGAAGATAGACAGTGTGTAATGATGAAATTGTTTTTTACATATTACCTTATTGGGGGAGCGGTGTTGGAGGCGAAATAGCTCTTTATAGTTCTGATCGTGATATCAGAGTGAAAAAGTGTTTGTGATGTCAAGGTGAGAAAGATTATATAAAAAAGGTGATGATGTTTGGTTGTTTATTTGTTATGAATAAGAGTTGGTCGTGTAAGGTAGGAAATTGACACGTGTGTGGCTATAATGTGAAGACTTTATGAATATTTGTTGTGAGTGTGTAAAATGTGTTTTTTAATATATACACAATGACTGGATTTTTTAATTAAAAAACTGAAAAGTTCAGAGTATCATTTTTTTTCCCTTTTAGTTTATTAAAGTTATGAAAATTTGCATTTGTTTGTTTTTTTTCGGAAAACCCTAGATTTTAACTTTTTTATTAAAAGTTTTATTTTTTGAAAATTTTAAAATAACAATTTTTTTTCTTTTTAAATTATTAAATTAGTTTGTTTTCATTTCAAATATTTTATTAAAAGGAATTTCTGATTAGACAAGTTGAAAATTTCAAAATATTTTTTTTTCTTTAAACTTATTAAATTTGAGAAAATTGCATTTTCTTTTTTGTTTTTATGAAAAGCACTAAATTTCAAATTTTTTATCAAAAAAAAATTCTAATGAGAAAAATTGAAAATTTCAAAAATAACATGTTTTTTTTCTTTCTTTTAAATTATAATAATTTAGAAAAATTGCATTTGTTTGTTTTCTAAAAAATTTCTAGCACTAGATTTCAAATTTTTTTATTAAAATAAAATTCTTATTAGAAAAATTGAAAATTTTAAAATAACATTTTTTTTTAAATTATTAAAATTAAGAAAAATTTGCATTTATTTGTTTTTCACAAAAACACTAGATTCAAAACTTTTATTAAAAACAACTTTCTATTTTTGGTTTTCAAATTTCATTCAATAATTAAATTTTTATCATATAAGTTAAATGTAAGCTAATATATATATATATATATATATATATATATATATACACACATATATGGGTAAAGTTAAAATACAAAGGTCAACAAAAATGAGAATAGTGAGAAAGAATCCAGGCCACTGATCTAAGATTTGAATAGCTGAGATTAATTTAATATATAAAAATTGATGGAAAGGGCATGAAGGTAATAACCCACATTTATTAACTTTATCTCTTCACAAGCAATGCACATGTCAATTCCCCTATCATTTTAAAATGTCCACAACTTTTTCATACAACATTATTTTTTTAAAAAAATAATTCTCCATAATAATAAGCGTTTGTTTATTTTTAATATGAGTATCATATTGTTTTATAAAAATAAAAAAATAATGGTTTTTTTAATTGTGTTTTTTTGTTATTCATTGTGTATTTTAGTTGAGTTTTCATATGAATTGTATTATAAATTTTGATCATTATATTTTTCAATTGGTACTCATATTAATGACAAAATTAAAACAAAGATTACGTCATTGGGTCGCTTTGTTCGTCATTAACTTTTAGTCATTGTGTAATACGTTCATTGTCTTTTATTCGGATTAACATATGACAAATTCATTTAATTTTAGAAAAATAGTATTGCGTTCATTATATATTACGTTCAAGTCATTGTGTAATATGTTGTTTCCATTTTGTTTTATGTTTCAAGTCATTGTGTTATATATATCCACCATAGTGTCTTACGTTTTAGGTCATTGTATTATACGTATTTACCATTGTGTCTTACGATTTAGGTCATTGTGTTATACGTATTCACTATTGTGTTTTACGTTTCAAGTTATTGTGTAAGATGTATTAATCATTGTGTTTTATGTAATGATGATGAGTTGAAAGATACAATGACGAAAAAGACACAATGATAAGCGAGAAGACAAAATGGTGTGCGAAAAGACACAATGACATAATTTTTGTTTTAAATTTTATATAACAAAAAACATACTCATATTAAAGATAAAAAACGTTTGTTATTATGATGAACTTTTTTTTTAAAATATCATACGAAAAAGTTATAGACGTTCTAAAATGATAGGGGTATTAACATGTGACTTGCATGTGGAGAGAGAAAATGTGTACAATTATCTCTATACCATTTTTCTTTTGGTCCCCACTTGACACGTGTCAATTATTTATGGCTTCTCACACTTCTCATTTTTGTTACCCTTTGGAGAATAACTTGACCATATATATATATATATATATATATATATATATATATGGTAAGGTTAATGTAAAAAATAATAGTTTTGTGAGAAGCATAAGAATGGATGTACACCATTGGATATAGGATCTAGTGGTTGAGATGTTAGTTTCTAAAAGTTATATAGTTTCCTATTTACAAGTTATATTGTCCTATTTAGATGGTGTACTTTATTTTTAAGTTTTCTCACACTTCTCATAAAACAATTGTTTTTTATTTGAACCATTATATATATATATATATATATATATATATATATATTATACTAGTTTTTATCCTCCGTATTACGGGGGTTTTGTTTCATTTTGCGTGTCATATTTTTATATATTTTTTTTTGGATTTTAATTTTATTTATTGTAAGAAAGTTAATAATATACTTAAAGTTTGATGATAAAAGAGTTTCACAAATAAATGAGATATTATAACCCAATTTAAAAGCTATTTGGGTTTGGTGAGACCCATGACCCGCTTATTTTTTATTATAAATTTTTCTTAATTATAAATAATATATATCTCTTTTAAAAGAAATACAATATTAATATTTATTATATCCCTATTTTATAATATTTTCATATCAAATATTTTGTGAGATTAAGTTTTAGTTTTATGAGATGTTAACCCGTTTAAGGAATATCTGGGTTTGATGAGACCTATACCCGTGAATTTGGATAAAATACATGAGATGCCTCAATTACAAATAATGTTATCTGATGGCTTGAGAGAATGAAGAAATCAATCAGAGAACTTTTAAAGGTTTCGTTTATTATATATATATATATATATATATATATATATATATATATGTATATATATATAAGGGTTCAAATAAGAATAAGAAGTTTCTTAAGAATGGTAAGAACCAACAAATTTGTAAGGCCTCGAATCCGGTGCCTCACTTTGGACGTTGGATTTACTCATAAACACAAACTAAATATCAGATTTAATTAAAACTTTTGCGGAATATAAAAACTTCAAACAAAATATATTACATGATTTCCAAATCTTGTCTTATCAAACATTTATATTCATTTAAACATAAAACATGGTCTTTAAAACATCATAACATTTCCTTGATATGCCAATGTCTTCAATTCCATGCCATGTGTCCTCATCAAACGAGCTACCTGATCCTACTGACCTGCATGCATACTAAAAGTCAGCTACGCTGAGTGAGTTCTATTTAATCAGTTAACTTACTTTTCATACACATATATGTGCCCGAAGATACGCATTACATACTTAACATATTCATCATTCTTCCATATAAATTCATAACTAACCTTACATTACAAAGAGCATTACGCCCTACATACCTCGGATATTATTAGGGTCCAGTGCCCTACATTCTCGGATATTATTAGGATCCAGTCTCCCTTCTTCCACTGATATTATTAGGGTCCGGTACCCTCCATCCTCGGATATTATTAGGTTCCGGTTCCCTCCATCCTCGGATATTATTATGGTCCGGTACCCTCCATCCTCGGGTATTAGTAGGGTCCGATCTCCCTTTCTTACCTACTATCATGCCATACATTTCTTTATACTAGATGGGTGCCCGCGCGATGCAGCGGGTGTTTGAACATGTTAATCACGTAACAAATATAAGTGTTTATGGTTCGGTTAAAAATTTGAAATCGTTTAAACCGGTCATTGGTTTGACTTCTTTTTTCTTTTTCTTTTTTTACTTTCGGTTTGTTGGTCGGTTTCAAAGTTTTCAAAATGTAGTGAACGGCTGGTTTGCGGTTTATACTGGCAGCCGGCCATAAGAAACCAGACCAGACTATAAATGTTGAATGCATTTTAATGTTTTTTTATTATTAATTATTAGATATGTTTTGTAATATATATTAGATATAGTTAAAATTTAGTTGAACATAATCTTTTTATTACAAATAATTTGGTTATTTAACCTAATTGCAGTATGATTCATTTTGTGATCTTGTTGTTATTATTTCACGTCCTAGATCTCCCATTAATATTTACCATTTATGTGACTAAAATTATCATTTTTTATTAATGATCCTCTCAACTATCATATTATGTTGGCGTTTAGTTAAAATTGATGGTAAATTTAAATTAGTAATTATTTTAAACTAAATTTATTATTAAAGTTTAAACTGTGAAACCAAACTGGAACCAGGCCGTTAGTAACGATTTGGTTTCAACTTTCACTGGTTGAGTTTTGTTTTGGACGACAAAAAAATCAGTATTAACGGTAGGACTCACAAGTTTAACTTAAAAACCATCAAAACCGACACTGAACACCCCTACGTAACATATTAATTTATTTAAAATGAAAAAAATTATAACAATATCATATCCAAATTAAAGAGAATAAAATGCTCGTTTTTATGGTGTAATTTTTTTATTAAAATATTAACGTTTGAAAAGGCTATAGTCGTTTAAAAATCATGGGTGAGAAGTTAGTTTACAACTTAAATTAAAAACATAATATGGTTAAAGATGAGGGACCAAACTTGTAAGTTTAATGGATTGTGTTTAAAAGACAAGTTTACCCTTACTAACACATGTACCTCATGCTTTAAATGTTGTAAATTACTTAAAATGGGTGTCTTAATTTGCACTTGTTTGGTGTATTATATATAATATAGATATAATTATAAGTTTCATACGTACATAAATCATTCATTCATCATATTCAACAATCACATCATCAAACCATTGCCTGGCAGTACGTGCAATATCCGAAGATCATTCACACACCGACAAGCATTCATTCATACATAAAACATATAAAGCATACACTTACCACTTATGGTAAGTGTATTAACTAACCACATCGAGTATGCACACAGCCCCGAAAACATAACAAGGAATTGGGCTAGAAACTCACATGAACGGTTACGTTCACCATTAATGGTAATCCCTTTCTTTAGCTATGCGCTACTATATAACAATTACACATATCAATTAACTATCACTACCCATATCATATTTCTAGTTTAGTTATAACACTCAACGAACGGGGGTCCGGGGGCTGCGCCCCTGGCAGCGGGGTTCTAAGGGCGGAAGCCCCTTGCAGGATTCAAGGGGCAGAGCCCCTGGCTGGAAAAAATTTTATCATTAACTGTCTTAACACATTTTTCAATAGAATTCTAATTTATTATTTTATTTTCTAACTCATAAAGTTTGAGGGATTCTTTGTAATTAATCCATATTATTCTAAGTCCATGGACCTTTTTGTCATTTCTTCATAGTCTAATTCGTTATCCAGTTCTCAAATTCTATTTCGTTATTCAGTTCTTTAACGAATGGGGATCCTATAATGAACGGATCTTTTATAACGAACTGGCCTTTATAACGAAATGACCCTTATAACGAATTGGCCTTTATAACGATTGACCCTTCTGTAACGAATGAACCTTTTAACGAATGAGGGTTCATTCTTTATATCTCCGTTAACTAATTTCTTAACGACTGACATAACGAATTAAAGCTTATTCGTTACTTTTCCTTAACGAAGGGGCATAACGCATTACTGTTAATTCTTATTCCTCTGTTAATGAATTAGGGTTAGGTCTGAGAATGTCAGAAACATTTTCTAACATCCTTAACCTCGTACACCGTTTTCCGACGCCGTCATCACCGGAAAACCGGGATCTCGCCGGAAAAGCGAGATCTCACTCGTTTTCCACCGTTTTTGTCCCGTTTGTTCCAGATCTGAGCTAGGGTGACCCCTAAGCTTATCTATTGATCGGTTTATACCTAATTTCATCCGGATCTAGTGAATTTAACGGTTTAGGGTGTCGGTTCATCGTTTCGCGACTAGATCTAGCGGGTTTGGATCCATATATTATTATCATTACATCGGGTCGGGAATCGATTCTTCTCCTTGGTTTCGGTTAGAGAAAGAGAGAGATGAGAGAGAGCTTAAGTTTGTGTTTTTTGATGGTGTATGGAATAGGTGGAAAATGGATGGATTATGGGTAAATTAAGGGAGACACATGGCAATACTGAAGAGGCTGGCATCTAAGATTTGTCGTGATGTTTTGACACTGTTTTATGTTATGTTTTAAAAAGACAAATTATGAATGATTGTATCGAATGGTTGATTATTTTATTATTCCGCGAAAGTTTTTAATTAACTCTGATTTTAGAACTGCGTTTATGAGTAAATCCAACACCAAAGTAGGGCTACCGGTAACGGGGCCTTACAAGTTGGTATCAGAGCAAAGTTCGAGAGATTTAAGCATCCTACATGCTTAAACTCGAACAGAGAATGGGATTTAAGTAAAAAAAGAAAGAAGATGCCAGTTCAAGAATGCCAAGTGTCGCTCAAGCAAGCTCAGCAAAGGTAAGATGTATGATTAAATAATGAAGAAAGGATACGTTAACGATAGGGATAGGATTAATTGATTGCTTGATTTGACTAACTGTTTAAAGTAGAACAGCACAAATAGACTCATAAGGGGAAGTGTATAGGACACGGAAAGTAACGTGATCAGCTAATCACAGCTGGCCACTGTTATTACCTGTTAGCCTTACTATCCTTGTACTAAACAGTTCCTTGAATGATGATGTTTGCGTTTTCCCTTTTTAGAATACGATGGCTGGAATGGGAGAAAATGTGGGGGCTGTAGGTCGCGCTGGACGTCGTGGCAGGCCTCGTCATATCCAATGGCCTTCGGTTGAGACAGCTTCCAACACCAGAGATGAGGGGAGTGCAGCTGGGGGAGGTCCGGTCAACAACGAAGGGGTTCAACTGGATCCCGCAATTCAAGCAGCCATTGTTCAAGCTGTAGCCACTGCTGTGAAGAATATTACTCCTGGAGGGTCTGCTGGAAGTCGGGAAAGAACTGCCGAAGGGGCAGGGGGTGATGGTGAGAGAAATGAGGTAGAAGAGAGGGAGGCCTCGAGTGGGGTTAATTCTGGAAAAGCCGGAGACAGGAAAAGAGGCCGAGGCGAGTGCAATTATAAGTCCTTCAAGGGATGTGACCCGCCAAAGCTGTCTGGGTTGGGAGACACAATCGCTACCCTTCAATGGATAACTACCATGGATAAGATTATCCGCATTAGCGAGTGTCGTCCTGATCAAGCTGTCGGTTATGCCACTCAATCGTTTGAAGAGGAGGCGATGTATTGGTGGGAAAGCGTGGAGCAGAGGAAGACTCGGGAGGAGATTAAGGCCATGAAGTGGGAGGATCTGAAGGAAATGGTTATGAAGAAATTATGTGCTAACGCAGAAGTTGAGAGGGCGGAGATGAAGTTCCTGAACTTGAAATCTGGAACAATGACCCATCGTGAGTACACCACAGAGTTCAACCGAATGTCTAGGTTGGTACCCGATATGGTTAATACTGAGGCTAAAAGAATCAAGTCCTATGTGAGGGGATTGCCACAGAAAGTCCGCATGCTGGTCCGGGCTAATAAACTCGCTACTTTTGACTCTGCTGTCGAACTCGCAGAGATGGTTTATGAGGACCTGGCTGTGGATGATGTTGTGGTAGGGGAAGAGAAGAAAGAAAAGAAATGGGTAGTTCCTGCCAAACGAACCGGCACTCAGACGTGGAACCCCAGAGATAAGCGACAGAAAGTGTGGGAGAAGAGGTCGTGTAGGACTTGTGGTAAGATGCACGGTGGTGAGTGCAAATGGGGCACTGGTTCTGATGTGTGCCATAAGTGTGGAAAGTCCCATGGAGGGGAATGCAGAGTAGGATCTAATGCTTGTTACAAATGTGGTAAGGTGGGGTATTTTGCTCAGGACTGACATGCTAAGCCCGCGTGTTACAAGTGCGGCAAGACGGGTCACTTTGCTAGGGAGTATACTGATGGCGAAGCTGGGGGAAGTGGAAAGAAGGATGCTGATCAAAATAGGCCAAGAACTAGAGCCTACATGCTGACCCAAGAACAAGCCAAGCAGATTCCAGATGTTGTCACAGGTACGTTTCTAGTAAACGGTATTCTCGCTTCTGTATTGTTTGATTCGGGTGCGAACAAAAGTTTCGTAGCTACACCATTTAGTAAATTAGCTAAAATGAAATGTTGCCGAGTATCTGAAACTTTTATAGTAGAAACCGCTAGTGACACTTCGGTTAAAATAATGAAAATGGTTAAGGACTGTAAGATAGAGTTAGAGGGACATGAGTTCCCTGTTACCTTGTATGTTATGACCTTAGGAGGGTTCGATGTGGTCTTGGGAATGGATTGGCTGTCTGAGTATGAAGCTCAGATAGTGTGTAAGAGTAGGATAATAAGGTTAAAGTCCTTGGATGGTAGTGCGGTGACGGTTTACGGTGATAAGGAAAGTTCTGGGCTTAATGTCATTTCGATGATAAAAGCCGAGGGACTGTTAAGGTGAGGGTGCGGTGCCTACCTGGCGTATGTTGTCAACGCTACGGCCGAGACGAAAGAAATGAAAGATGTTGCTATCATGCGCGACTACCCAGAGGTATTCCCTAAGGATCTTCCGGGGTTGCCACCGGAACGAGAGATAGAATTTCAAATAGATTTAGTACCAGGAGCCCAACCCGTCGCGAAAGCACCCTACCGTTTAGCGCCTTCCGAGATGAAAGAATTGATGTCCCAACTGCAGGAACTCCTCGACAAAGGTTTCATTTAACCAAGTGTTTCCCTGTGGGGCGCACCAGTGTTATTCGTGAAGAAGAATGACGGAAGCATGAGAATGTGCATAGACTATCGCGAGTTGAATAAGCTTACAGTAAAGAATAGATATCCTTTGCCAAGGATTGATGATCTGTTTGACCAACTGCAAGGTTCAAGTTGGTTCTCACGAATAGATCTCATATCAGGCTATCATCAACTAAAGGTGAAGGAGGCAGACATCCCTAAGACAGCGTTCCGGACGCGGTACGGACACTACGAGTTCCTCGTGATGTCATTCGATCTGACGAATGCTCCCGCAACATTTATGGACATGATGAATAGGGTGTGTCGGCCTATGTTGGATAAATCGGTAATCGTCTTTATTGATGACATATTGATCTATTCAAAGAGCGAGACTGATCATGTTGAGCATCTGAGAGAGGTATTGGAGACTCTGAAGAAAGAAAAGTTATATGCTAAGTTTTCGAAATGCGCATTCTGGTTAAGAGAAGTGCAATTTCTAGGCCATGTAATAAACCCAGAAGGGATTACCGTGGATCCAACTAAGATTGAAGCGATAACGAATTGGAAGACTCCTCAGGATCCGACTGATATACGCAGCTTCCTAGGGTTAGCTGGCTACTATAGGAGATTCATCGAAGGTTTCTCCAAGATAGCTGCATCGTTGACCAGTATGACCCGAAAGACGATAGTATTCTGTTGGGGAAATTTTCAAGAAGAAGCTTTTCAGGAGTTAAAGAAAAGACTCACGCAAGCTCCAATCCTTGCTTTACCCGATGGTGAAGAGGATTTGGTTGTTTGTACTGATGCTTCGCATCGTTGGTTAGGTTGCGTGTTGATGCAATGAGGAAAGGTAATAGCTTATGCGTCTAGACAGTTGAAAGTCCATGAGAGTACTTATCCAACGCATGACTTGGAGTTAGCAGCTGTAGTGCATGCTCTCAAGATATAGACATTATCTGTATGGTACTAAGTGTACCATTTATACGGATCACAAAAGTTTAAAGTACTTCTTCGAGCAGAAAGAATTGAACATGAGGCAGAGAAGATGGTTAGAATTGATAAAGGATTACGACTGCGATATTAAGTACTACCCTAGCAAAGCAAATGTGGTTGCCGACGCGCTAAGTCGTAAGAATGAAGAAGTCACTGCAACAGTGAAGTCATACCAATTGATCATGAACTCAAGCCTTTTTGAAGAAATCATCAAGGTGCAGTCAGAGGTGTTAGTAGACGAAGGGTTAGTAAAGAAAGAATGAATTTATGGCCAGCAAGATGAGTTTATGGAAAACACTCATGGTGTTAAGACTAGGTTTGACCATATGTGGATCCCACGCCATGGTCATCTCAGAGGTCAGATCTTGGACGAAGCTCATAAATCAAGATACTCGATTCATCCTGGAGCTACGAAGATGTACCAAGATTTGAAAAGAGACTACTGGTGGCCAGGAATGAAGAATGATGTAGTAGATTATGTCAGTGAGTGCTTAACTTGTTTACAAGTCAAAGCCGAACATCAAAAGCCTTATGGGAAGATGAAACCGCTCGAGATTACTGATTGGAAATGGGAACACATCACCATGGATTTCATAACTAAGCTACCACGTACATCTAAGCATCATGATACCATTTGGGTGATGGTGGACCGATTGACCAAAAGTGCTCACTTTCTGCCTATACGAGAGGCTATCTCGTAAGAAACGTTAGCAAATTTGTTCATCAAAGAGATTGTGTCTAAGCATGGAGTACCTTTATCGATCGTGTCTGATTGAGATACGCGGTTTACTTCAAGGTTCTGGAAGAAATTCCATGAAGCCATGGGAACGAGGTTGAACATTAGTACTGCGTATCATCCTCAAACCGATGGACAGTCCGAGAGGACAATCCAAACCCTTGAGGATATGCTACGTGCTTGTGTTTTAGACTTTGGTAGAAGTTGGGATGATCATCTGCACCTAGCAGAGTTCTCCTATAACAACAGCTACCATTCAAGTATTGGTATGCCACCGTTTGAGATGCTCTATGGTAGACGATTTAGAACTCCCGTGTGTTGGGGAGAGATTGGTCAGAAGGAAATGGGAAGCCTAGAAGTTGTTCAAGAGACGTCCTCAAAGTTCGATCAGATTAAGGCTAGAATGAAAGCTGCTCAAGACAGACAGAAGTCGTATGTTGATAAGTGGCGACGACCGATCGAGTTTAACATTAGTGACAATGTGATGCTCAAGGTCTCTCCCTGGAAAGGAATCATTCGATTCAGAAAGATAGGAAAGTTGAGTCCAAGGTACATCGGACCGTTTAAGATTTTAGATCGTATGGGTGAAGTAGCTTATAAGCTGGATTTACCTAATGAGTTAGAAGGAATTCATTCAACCTTCCATGTTTCTCATTTGAGGAAGTGTCTAGCTGATGACACGTCTCAGGTGCCATTGATGGACATCGAGGTTGATGAACAGTTGAATTACATTGAGAAGCCGATAGAGATTGTTGATCGCAAAGACAAGCAGCTTCGTCACAAGGTTATACCTTTGGTGAAAGTAATATGGAAACATCGCAAGGGATCGGATGCTACTTGGGAAGCGGAGGATGAGATGCGCAAGTTCTACCCTAACCTGTTTATGTAATAGTAAGGTTTCGGGGATGAAACCTCTTTAAGGAGGGAAGACTTGTTACATCCCAAGTTTTAAAATAATAATATTTTACATATTATGTTACGGAAAAGTTTACTTGGGTTAGTAAATAATAATAATAAGAGAGAAAGATAAGTAAGTAGATTAAATGGATTAATCATGGACTAAAAAGGAAAGATGGGCCTTAGGTCCATGGGCTTAAGGGAGTATAAATACCCCTTAAACCCTAAACCTTTCCATTTCCATCTATAATATCCATCTTATTCTCTCTCTAAGCCTAAAACCCTCACCATTTCGGCCGCAAGCAAGAACTAGGAGCCGAGATCAAATCCAAACCTTAAATCGATCATAACCACATTAGATCTTCAACCATACAAGCTAGACAACGAGTCCAAGATCCTATATCAAGCTAGCCGTAACCGAGAAGCATCAAAAGGTATGTTCTCTTGATTAAAGGTTACGTTTTTATGATCGGTTAGCCATGAAACTTGACCCTAGAGTAGATTGGACCTAGATATCTTGTAAAAATGCAAACTTAATGATTAAAATGGACGGTATGGACTCATAGGTATAAACGGCTCAAGATGAACCCTAGATCTAGCCTAGAACGTTTTAAATTTATAAAGGTCCAAACTTTATGCCTAAAAACGGGATAGATATTGAAAACATGATAGTAATGGGTGTAATCGGGTAAGAATGATGATGAATGATGATTAAAAGTTCATAATATGAACCTTAGAACATGTTACGGGGGCTGTTAGAAATGAAAAAGGATTGAAGGATGAACTGAGCTGGGGGTTTTCGGCCAAGGAGGAGAATCCATGGTCAAACCTCATGGTTCTCAGTTAACCATCGATTTCGGTAACCATGTGATCTCGGTCAACATGGGTGTTCGGCTAAGTGGAGTTCTCGGCCAGGACCAGTTCTCGGCCAGGACCAGTTCTCGGCCAGAACCAGTTCTCGGTCAAACTAATGGTTCTCGGCCAACATGATGTTCTCGGTTAACCCAATGTTCTCGGCCACTTAATGAATTAATATGGCCTGTGGGCTTGGACCAGCTAGACCCAAAAGCCAAACAGTGAGCCTCAAACGATCTAGTTGGCTCATTTCCATAAGTTAAATAAATAAGCCCAACTTAGAAAATGTTTTAAAATGTTAATGGAAAATGTGTTAAGGCAGTTAATGAAAATAAAATTTTTCCAAGCTGACCTGGCAGCTTAACCCCAGCCAGGGGCTCTGCCCCTTGGACCCCGCTAGGGGTTGCCACCCCTAGAACCCCGCTGCCAGGGGTGCTGCCCCCGGACCCCTGTTCGTTGTGGGTTATATAAAAATAGATGTGTGATATGAGTAGCAATAGTTAATTGATGCATGTAATTATAATACAGTTAGTCGTGCCCAACTAAAGAAAGGAATAACTATTAACGGTGAACGTAACCGCATTCAGGTGAGTTTCTAGCCCCATTTCCTTGCTATGTATTCGGGGCTGTGTGCATACTCGATGTGATTAGTTAATACACTTACCTTAAGTGGTAAGTGTATGCCTTATGTGATTTATGTATGAATGAATGCTTGACGATGCATGAACGATCTTCGGATATTGCATGTGCCGTCAAGGGATAGTATAAAGTTATGACTGACATATATATGATGTATAGATGATGCTTGGACGTATGAAAGTTATAATTATTAATGTATAGAAAGGTACAAAAGGTATAGATAGAACAAGGGAACCGTCCCTAATAATGTCGGCGAATGTAGGGAACCGACCCTAATAAAATCGACGAATGTAGGGAACCGACCCTAATAATGTCGGCAAATGTAGGGAACTGACCCTAATAATATCGGCGAATGTAGGGAACCGGCGAAGGTTATAGGGCGGAAGGATCTTTAAAATGTATGTGTATGAATGAGAGTATGTATGTTAATACGAAAGAAAGAATGAATGTACGTAAGTATGTAAGACAATAGGAAGGTAAGTACCCTCGGGTGCTTATGTGAATGTGTGAATGTATTGTACGTCGCCTGATTAACTAGAACTCACTCAGCGTAGCTGACTTTTAGTATGCACGCAGGCTAATCGACTGAGACAAATGGCTTAAGGGAGACACATGGCAATACTGAAGAGGCTGGCATCTGAAGATTTGTCGTGATGTTTTGACACTATGTTTTATGTTATGTTTTAAAAATACAAATTATGAATGATTGTATCGAATGGTTGACTATTTTATTATTCCGCGAAAGTTTTTAATTAACTCTGATTTTAGAACTGCGTTTATGAGTAAATCCAACACCAAAGTAGGGCTACCGGTAACGGGGCCTTACACATTAAAAATGACTTAAATATAAAACTATATTTGATATCAAACTTTGTAACATTATTAGTCTAAATGTCTTCAAAATATCAAAAACATATTCCTCCAAAATGGGTCAGGCACATTTTTGTCTAAAACAACTAAAAAATAATTGCATTTTGAAACCATACTGCAATTCGCAAAGGATCGATTTACTGCAAAATCGGTTGCATTTAAGATCACATCATAAGGGTGTGTTTGGTTCATGGATTCTTTTGGAATTGGAAATGGAATTTATATGGGAATTGAAATGGAATTGAACTCACGGAATTCCTTTCAAAATGGATAACCTGTTTGGTTATACTTGCAATGGAATTGGAATGTAAAAAACAAACATAAAAGGACAATACTACCCCTAATCTAACAAAATATGCAAACACCCCACCCCACCCACCCACCCCTTGACACACCATTTGACGTTCCCTGTTCTCAATTATGAAGTCCATCGGTTGCCGGTGCCGCCCACCACCAAGTCATGCCATCTCTCACTTCAATCTCTCTCTCTCTCTCACACACACACAGAGATTCTCTTTGTATTATAACCTATTGCCGCTTTAAAACCTAGATCTGATGAAATTTTGCGATGGTTTGGATCTAGTCGGAAAACATTGGTGGTTCCAGCGGTATATTCAGGATAGTTTGACTAAACGAAAAGGGTGGCAGCGATAGTTAGCAACGCTATCGTCGGAAAAAACGGGGTTTATATTTGGTTGGAATTACGTTGGTGGTGGTGGCCGGAGAAAAATATTGTGGTCGCCGGAGAAAACAAGTTGATAGTGGCGATTAGACGTTTTCTAGGGATATGTAGGTAATATTGTAAGATTCCAAGGATTATGCAAGCTTTCCATTCAAAAATTGAAGGATTGTAAATTACATTGATTGAAGGATTTGGATGGAATCAAAATCAATTCCATTTTCTTCTCTTAGCCAACCAAATATGCCATAAAATGGAATTTAAATTCCAATTCCATTGAAATCCTAGGGATTCCTTCCAACCAAAAAGCAAGATTTTGGTAAATCTTTCTTATGCAACTATGTTAACATATCGGATCCTGTTTTTTAACGAGTCAATACAATCTCGGTAACCACAAAGAGAAGCTTAGCCACAAGGAGGCTATTTCCAGGTAATAGTAAAGGGTATTTTAGTTATTTCGACCTGTTTGTGACAGACTTTTATGAAACTCGTGAACACATTTAGCTAAACAGTTTGGGTTACATGGTAAAGAAATTTGAAACACATTTATCTAAAGTTTTGAAATTGCTTGAAATGCCCATGATTAGTTTGAAATTCTTGATATTAAAAATTGAACCGTTCACTTTGTGATCAAAATCAATTTGTGATCAGTTTGATATGATCTATAAACAGAGATGAGGCGTTAGGTTGGGAGGTGAGGCATGCAATACGAGTGTTTACATACATGAGTCGGGTTAGTTAACTGGTCAGAATCGGCCCGTATCAATAATGTAACTTTTGATGTGGCTTGAAACGGGGCGACCCATTGTTAATTCCGAATAAATTTCCAAGAAAAGAAAGGAAACCAACTATTAAGAGGAAGCTAATGAATTTTTAGGTTAGATGTTGGCTAAAATAATGCAGTCTATAGTATGTTCTATTTTTTATTTTTTGTTTTATCACTATTGAATGTTGTTTGCAGATCATTCTTTTGCTTTATTGGAATGACAATGTCTTATGGTCTTTCTTAAAACACATATTAGGTACCGGCCTTATGCACTTCTTGTTCAACATGGAGTTACTTTTGCATTTTAGGGAAACAATATTAGTAACGTTGGTAGAACATTCGGTGGAAGGACAACACTCATTGGTCCTCCAATACTACAATTGGACTTCATGATTTAATGTCAAGGTTGGGTTTTTTACCTCAAGATCCTACACTTTTCAACTGAATGCTTAGATACAATTTGGACTCTTTATGCCAACACACACAGATCAAGAATATATGAGGTAAACTGGAGAGATTTTAGTAATTAAATTTTGCTTAGTGCTCAATTTAATGTGTGATACCTTATTCTCTACTATTGAAGATTCTTAGGGAGTGTTAGCTTAGTGTAAGGCCCCATTACTGGTGCCCTACTTTGGACGTTGGGTTTACTCATCAACACATTTCTAAACACAGAGTTAATTAAAACTTTACGCAGAATATAAACTTTCATAACATTACCATAATAATTCATAACATGTATTAAAACATTCATCTTGTCTTTCATAGTCAAAACAATAATTATAAACATAACTAGTCTTCAGATGCCAGGCTTTTATTCTTCTGCCATGTGTCCCGCTCACGCCAGCTGTCGCATCCTACTCACCTGCGTGCATACTAAAAGTCAGCTACGCTGAGTGAGTTCTAGTTAATCATACATCATACAATACGTATACTTACATTCAATCATGCATCCGAAGATACATAATAATTACTTACTAATTTACTTTCATAATTTCATACATACGTTCATAATTTAGTATTTTCATACTATATAAGTACTGTCCTTTCTATCTCAGATATTTTTTGGGTCTGATCCCTCTTTCCTTTGTCTATCTCAGATATTATTAGGGTCTGATCCCTCTTTCCTTTGTCAATCTCAGATATTATAAGGGTCTGATCCCTTTCTAGTCTATCTCAGATATTATTAGGGTATGATCCCTATTACTGCTCTATCTCAGTATTATTAGGGTCAGATCCCTTTCTTCTCTATCTCAGATATTATTAGGGTCTGATCCCTTACTTCTTCATCTTCGCACATACTGTCTTTACATACCCGTAACATACATATACTTTCTTTAATCATTTATACATACTCATATGTTATACATATATAAATATATACCATGCACATTCATCTTTCATATGCATACCTCCCTTACCAATACGTGAAATATCCGAATATCGTTCACTTGCCGACAAGCTTTCATTCACATTCATAACATAATATCTATCACAAAAATCATATATGGCATACACTTACCTTTTAAGGTAAGTGTATTAACTATCACATCGATTATGCGCACAACCCCGAAAACATAACAAGGAAATGGCGCTAGAAACTCACCTGAATGCGGTTACGTTCACCGTTAATGGTTATCCCTATCTTTAGTTGTGCACGGCTAACTTAAACGAGTCGAATTATGAACACGGTCAAGTCTTGATGTCGTCTTGGTTCATCTCAATGTTCTAGCACTAATAATCTCGGGTTTTCGCCTTCGGATCTTGACTCGAGTTATAGAGTAATGTTTGTGTGTGTTTTTTATGGTGTAGGCTATGGTGTAGAGATGGATAAAATGGAAAGGATTAGGGTTTAAGGGGTGTTTATACTCCCTTAAGCCCATGGACCTAAGGCCAATTCCATCTCTTATTCCATCTTTTAAAGTCCAAGCCCATCATCTTATAGTTTATTTATCTAAACCGGCACACGACACTTTATCGAATAAACGAAATTCATTTATTTATTTTAATAAAAAGTAGGATGTTACAAGTCTTCCCTCCTTAAAGAGATTTCGTCCCCAAAACCTAACTATTACTAAAACAAATTCGTGTAAAACGTGCGCATCTCATCCTCAGCTTCCCATGTAGCGTCCAATCCTTTGTGATGCTTCCATATCACTTTCACTAGGGGTATAACCTTGCGTCGGAGTTGCTTTTCCTTGAGATCAACTATCTCGATTGGTTGCTCAATGTAGTTCAACTATTCATCAACCTCAATGTCCATTAATGGCACATGAGACGTGTCATCTGCCAGACATTTCCTCAAATGAGAAACATGGAAGGTTGAATGAATTCCTTCTAACTCTTCGGGCAAATCTAGCTTATAAGCTACTTCACCCACATGATCCATAATCTTGAACGTTCCAATGTACCTAGGACTCAACTTCCCACTCTTTCTAAAATGGATAATTCCTTTCCAAGGCGAGACCTTGAGCATCACATTGTCACGAACTTTAAACTCAATCGGTCGTCGCCGCTTATCGGCATACGATTTCTTTCTATCTTGAGCAGCTTTCATTCTTGCTTTGATCTGATCGAACTTTGAAGAAGTTTCTTGCACAACTTCTAACTTCCCTTCTCTTTCTGGCCAATCTCTAACCAACATACTGGGGTTCTACACCATCTACCATAAAGCATCTCAAACGGTGGCATACCAATACTCGAATGGTAGCTGCTGTTGTAGGAGAACTCTGCCAGATGCAGATGATCATCCCAACTTCCTCCAAAGTCTAAAACACAAGCATGTAGCATATCCTCAAGGGTTTGGATCATCCTTTCAGACTGTCCATCTGTTTGAGGATGATACGTCGTACTGATGTTCAATCTTGTTCCCATGGCTTCATGGAACTTCTTCCAAAACCTCGAAGTAAACCGAGTATCTCTATCAGACACGATTGATAACGGTACTCCATGCTTAGATACAACCTCTTTTATGAACAAACTTGCTAACATTTCTGACGAGATTGCCTCTCGTATAGGCAGAAAGTGAGCACTTTTGGTCAAACGGTCCACAATCACCCAAATGGTATTATGATGCTTAGCTGTACGAGGTAGCTTAGTTATGAAATCCATGGTGATGTGTTCCCACTTCCATTCTGGTACCTCCAAAGGTTGCACCTTTCCATAAGGGTTCTGATGCTCTGCCTTGACTTGTAAACAAGTTAAGCACTTACCAACATAACCTACCACATCATTCTTCATTCCTGGCCACCAGTAATCTCTTTTCAAATCTTGGTACATCTTTGCGGTTCCTGGATGAATCGAATACCTTGGCTTATGAGCTTCATCTAGGATACGACCTCTAAGACTTCCATGACGTGGAATCCACATACAGTCAAATCTAGTCTTAACACCAAGCGAGTTTTCCATCAACTCGTCTTGCTGACCAAAAATCCTTTCTTTCTTCACTAGCCCTTCATCTACCAGCACCTCTGATTGCACTTTGATGATTTCTTCAAATAGACTTGAGTTCATAATCAATCGATATGACTTCACTGTTGCAATGACTTCCTCATTCTTACGGCTTAGCGCGTCGGCGAGCATATTAGCCTTACCAGGATATTACTTAATTTCGCAGTCGTAATCCTTTATCAATTCTAACCACCTTCTCTGCCTCATATTCAATTATTTCTGCTCGAAGAAGTACTTTAAACTTTTATGCTCCGTGTAAATAGTACACTTAGTACCATACAGATAATGTCTCCATATCTTGAGAGCATGCACTACCGCTGCTAGCCCTAAATCATGTGTCGGATAAGTACTCTCATGGACTTTCAACTGTCTAGATGCATACGCTATCACCTTTCCTCGTTGCATCAACACGCAACCTAACCCACGATGCGAAGCATCAATACAAACAACCAAATCCTCGTCACCATCAGGAAAATCAAGGATTGGAGCTTGCGTGAGTCTTTTCTTTAATTCCATAAAAGCTTCTTCTTGAAACTTACCCCAACTGAATACTATCGACTTTCGGGTCATGCCGGTCAACAGTTCGGCTATCTTGGAGAAACCTTCGATGAATCTCCTATAGTAGCCAACTAATCCTAAGAAGCTTCATATATCAGTCGGATTCTGTGGAGTCTTCCAATTTGTTATCGCCTCAATCTTAGCTGGGTCCACGGTAATCCCTTTAGTATTAATCATGTGACCTAGAAATTGCACTTCTCGCAACCAAAACGCACATTTCAAAAACTTAGCGTACAAATTTTCTTTCTTCAGAGTATCCAATACTTCTCACAGATTCTCGGCATGATCAGACTCACTTTTTGAATAAATCAATATATCATCAATGCAGACGATAACTGACTTATCCAACATCGGACGACACCCTATTCATCGTATCCATAAATGTTGCATGAGCATTTGTTTGACCGAATGACATCATGAGGAACTCATATTGTCCATACCGCGTCCAAAACGTTGTTTTAGGGATGTCTGCCTCTTTCACTTTCAATTGTTGATAGCCTGATCTGAGATATATTCGTGAGAACCAACTTGAACCTTGCAGTTGGTCAAATAGATCATCAATCCTTGGCAAAGATATCTATTCTTTACCGTAAGCTTGTCCAACTCGCGATAATCTATGCACATTCTCATACTTCCATCCTTCTTCTTCACAAATAACACTAGTGCGCCCCACGGGAAAACAATTGGTCTAATGTAACCTTTGTCGAGGAGTTCTTGCAGTTGGGATATCAATTCTTTCATCTCGGACGACGCTAGACGGTAAGGCGCTTTCGCGATGGGCTGGGCTCTTGGTATTAAATCTATCTGGAATTCTATCTCTCGCTCCGGTGGAAACCCCGGAAGATCCTCAGGGAATACCTCTGGGTAATCGCGCACGATAGGAACGTCTTTCATTTTATTCGTCTCGGTCGTAGCGTTGACAATATATGCCAGGTAGGCACCGCACCCTCGCCTTAACAAACCCTCGGCTTTTATCATCGAAATGACATTAAGCCCCAAAATTTTCTTATCACCATAGACCGTGACCGCATTACCATCCAAGGACTTTAACCTTATTATCCTACTCTTACACACTATCTGAGCTTCATACTCAGACAACCAATCCATTCCCAAAACCACATCGAACCCTCCCAAGGTCATAATATACAAAGTAACAGGGAACTCATGTCCCTCTAACTCTATCTTACAGTCCTTAACCATTTACATTATTTTAACCGAGGTGTCACTAGCGGTTTCTACTATAAAATTTTCCGACACTCGGCAACATTTCATTTTAGCTAATTTACTAAATGGGGTGGCTACGAAACTTTTGTTCGCACGCGAATCAAATAATACTGAAGCGGATATACCGATTACTAGAAACGTACCTGTGACAACATCCGAAATCTGCTTGGCTTGTTCTTGGGTTAACATGCAAGCTCTGATCTTCGGCCTAGTCTGGTCAGCATCATTCTTTCCACTCCCTCCAGCCCCACCGTCAGTGCATTCCTTGGCAAAATTGGCCCGGTTTACCGCACTTGTAACATGTTTGTTTTGCAATACAATTGTATAACATTCGTCAATTTTGGGTCTTGTTTGTATTCGTTTATGCGTTGTTTTATGTTGTAAACCGACCCATTTTGTAAACCGAAACTCATGATATATAAAATATTGGATTTTTATGTTACCAAAACATTCCCATTTGTTCAATTTGAAAAAACCTCTTTTACGGATTCGAAAACGGACTTAAAACGACTAAAATACATCAAAAACGAACTTCCGGACGCGAAACAAACCACTAGACAAGCTAGGCCAGCCCCCCTGGGCACACCGCGCCGCGCGACCAGAGGGCTAGGAGGAGGCCACGCGGTGTATAGGACCCCCTGTACACTATTTCGTTTTTGTTTGTTGTCTTGTGCTTTGCTTGTTTGTTTAAACAACCTATTTTCATATAAAACATAAAAGAGAACCTTGTAAATAAGCTTTGACCCTTACCCTATATATACACACTCATCTTCTTCATTTTACACTTGCTCTTGCTTCAAGTTTTTGGTTATTTGGGCATGTGGACACCATCAAGGAATGTATTGTGAGATGGAAACCGAACCGATCCGATTTTTTACTCGCTTAAGACACACAAGTGTGTTTTTAGCTATCAAGACTTGTATATTTCCTTAAAAATAGTTTACAAACTGATTTTAATTATTTTCTTAAGAACTTGGAAATGTTGGATCCAACTTGATCTCATAAAAAAGTTTGGACCGACAAAACTGAACACTCGCTTAACGTACGTTGTTAGTTCTAAAACAATAGATCTACATACTTGGTTAAGTCTTATAAAGTTTTTGTGAGTTATCTCATAACAATTAATATTTTGGAAACTTGACTTTGGGTTAACTACCCGAACACTCGTTAAATACCTGTTTTAGTATCTTTAGCCCAATGGAACTTGCATTTTAGCATTTTTCCCACCTCATTACTTAACATTGGTTAAGTAAATATTAAGGTTAGATACTTTAACCCGGTTTCGAGCAAACTTACATTTTTAAAGGGTTATTATTATATATTCCTAAATAGTTACATTTTAAACCTTGAACTTTAATTGTTTACTTTTTGCAACAATTATTTTATTTAAAGATCTTCAAGACAACCTTTCTAAATCCAAGACTTTCTTTCATTTAGGCTTCATACGTTAAACCCGTCGTTCCGGAAAATCTCCAAATTATCAACTTTTCAAGTTTATTACTTGAACGTGAGTACATTCATCCCCCGTTTTCTATCTTTTATTTTGGGGGTGACATTTCATACTTATTCAAATTAAATGCTTTATATTTGAGTCTTAAACCACAAACGTTATTGTATACTTTACTTTAATAAATTCTCGATTTGGTGTTCCATGCTTACATGATTATATGCTTATGTGTTTACCGCTTTTGGAGGGTTGAATCATAAATCCGTGAACTATATGGTATTCTCTTATAGAACGTTGCCGTTAATGTATTGTTATTAACGACCTCATGAAATCCGAATCTATTTGGTATTCTCTTATAGACGGTGCCGCTAATGTATTCTTATTAGCGACCTCATATTATCCAAATTATTGCTATTTATTTGTTGTTTGGTATACAAGATTGTGGCTTTTCTTATTACATACATATTGTTCAAAACTATGAATTGCTCACCAACCTTTGTGTTGACAAACTTTGTTTTATGAAATGTTACAGGTTTACATCTTGGTTGATTTTGGATGCTTGAAGAAAACGTCTCAAATACCATTAGGATATTAGCAAAAATGAACAATATTTGATTTGCTATATTTGTTATATTTTGTTATGACTTGTTTTGAATATTGTTATGTGACATTTTTGATGTTGTGAAACGAAATGATTTTATTAAATATTGTTGCTTTAATAGTGTCATGTGCTTATGGGCAATCGTTACACCTTGGCATGTTCCGCCGCCTTTGGTCGGGGTGTGAAAAATTGGGAGCATAATGTCCCACTTTTTCACACTTATAACAGGCATTCGATCCCAGCCTACATTCCCCACCATGAGCCTTACCACACTTATAATAAACATCTGATCCTATACTCCACTTACACTCACCCCCATGCATCTTTCCACACGTCTTGCATAATCTCTTCTCCCATACTTTCTGCTTCTTATCCTTGGGGTTCCACAACTGAGTACCGGGTCGTTTAACAGGAGCGACCCATTTCTTATCCTTCTTCTCTTCTCCCACCACAACATCATCCACAGCCAGGTCTTCATAAACCATCTCCGCGAGCTCGACAGTATAGTCAAAAGTACCAGGTTAATTCGCCCTGACTAGTATGCGGACATTCTGCGGCAATCCTCTCGCATAGCACTTGATCCTTTTAGCCTCAGTGTTAACCATATCGGGCACCAACCTAGACATTCGATTGAACTCTATGGTGTACTCACAGTGTGTAATCTTTCTTGCCTTCAAGTTCAGGAACTTCACCTCCGCCCTCTCAACTTCGACATCAGCGCAGAACCTCTTCATTATCAACTCTTTCAGATCCTCCCACCTTATTTCCTTAATCTCTTCCTGACTCTTCCTCTGCTCAATCAACTCCCACCAATACTTTGCTTCATCATCGAAGGATTGGGTAGCATAACCCACAGCTTGGTCGGGGCGACACTCGCTAATACGTATAACCTTGTCCATAGTGGTTATCCATTGAAGGGTAGCGATTGCGTCTCCAAAACCAGTCAGCTTTGGCGGATCGCAACCTTTGAAAGACTTATAGTTGCACCCACCTCGGCCTCTTTTCCTATCATCGACTTTCACCGACTTAACCACACTTGATTCCTCTTTCTCCCTTCATCATCGTTCTTACCATCTCCTTCCGCCCTTTCAGCGGTTCTCTCACGGCCTCCAGCAGACCCTTTAGGGTTCAAGTTCTTCACAGCAGCTGCTACCGCTTGAGCAATGGCAACTTGAACAGCGGGGTCAATTTGAAACCCTTCATTGTTTCTTGCGTTCCGTCCAGCAGAGCTTCCTTCATCTCCTGTGTTAGAGGCTATCTCTACAGAAGGTTGTTGAACACGACGAGGCCTGCCACGTCGCCTAGTGCGGCCTCCTACTCCAACAACTGCCCTAGATCCGGCCATCGTATTCTGGAAGGGAAAACACAAACATCATCACTTAAGGAACCATTTAGTAAAAGGATAGTAAGGCTAACAGGTAATAACAGTGGCCAGCTGTGATTAGCTGATCACGTTACTCTCCGTGTCCTATACACTTCCCTTTGTGAGTCCACTTGTGCTAGTTCTACTTCTAACAGTTAGACAATCAAACAGTTCATATCATCATATACTCCTATCCCTAGCAATTAAGCTAGCATTCGTACATTCTTTATTTAGCAATTACGCAAACATTCATTCATCATTCTACTTTACATGTGAAATTAATCATATACTTTACCTTTACTTAGCTTGCTTGAGTGATACATGGCTTTCTTGAACTGGCATCTTCTTTCTTTTTTTACTTAAATCTCATTCTCTGTTCGAGTCTAAGCATGTAGGATGCTTAAATCTCTCGAACTTTGCTCTGATACCAACTTGTAAGGCACCGGTAACGGTGCCCTACTTTGGACGTTGGATTTACACATCAACACAGTTCTAAACATCAGAGTTAATTAAAACATTATGCGGAATATAAAACTTTCATAACATTACCATAATACTTCATAACATGTCTTAAAACATTCATCTTGTCTTTCATAATCAAAACATTAATTATAAAACATAACAAGTCTTCAGATTCCAGGCTTTTATTCTTCTGCCATGTGTCCCGCTCACGCCAGCTGTCGTATCCTACTCACCTGCGTGCATACTAAAAGTCAGCTATGCTGAGTGAGTTCTAGTTAATCATACATCATACAATACGTATACTTACCTTCAATCATGCATCCGAAGATACATAATAATTACTTGCTAATTTACTTTCATAATTTCATACATACGTTCATAATTTAGTATTTTCATACTATATAAGTACTGCCCTTTCTATCTCAGATATTTTTAGGGTCTGATCCCTCTTTCCTTTGTCTATCTCAGATATTATTAGGGTCTGATCCCTTTCTGGTCTATCTAAGATATTATTAGGGTCTGATCCCTATTACTTCTCTATCTCAGATATTATTAGGGTCTGATCTCTTTCTTCTCTATCTCATATATTATTAGGGTCTGATCCCTTACTTCTTCATCTTCGCATATACTACCTTTACTTTCTTTAATCATTTATACATACTCATATGTTGTACATACATACATATATACATACTCATATGTTGTACATACATACATACATACATACATACATACATACATACACATATATATCATGCACATTCATCTTTCATATACATACCTCCCTTGCCAATACGTGCAATATCCGAAGATCGTTCACGTACCGATAAGCTTTCATTCACATTCATAACATAATATCTATCACATAAATCATACATGGCATACATTTACTTTTTAAGGTAAGTGTATTAACTATCACATCGAGTATGCACACAGTCCCGAAAACATAACAAGGAAATGGGGCTAGAAACTCACCTTAATGCGGTTACGTTCACCGTTAATGGTAACCCTTTCTTTAGTTGTGCACGGCTAACTTAAACGAGTCGAACTATGAACACGGTCAAGTTTTGATATCGTTTTGATTCATCTCAACGTTCTAGCACCAATAATCTCGGGTTTTCACTTTCGGATCTTGACTCGGGTTATACAGTAGTGTTTGTGTGTGTTTTTGATGGTGTGGTCTATGGTGTAGAGATGGATAAAATGGAAAGGATTAGGGTTTAAGGGGTATTTATACTCCCTTAAGCCATGGACCTAAGGCCCATTCCATCTCTTATTCCATCTTTTAAAGTCCAAGCCCATCATCTTATAGTTTATTTATCTAAACCGGCACACGACACTTTATCGAATAAACGAAATTTCATTTATTTATTATAATCAAAAGTAGAATGTTACACTTATAGAGGTCTTTTAGGATAAAACAGGCGGGCTGGATTCGATAGTTAATGTTAGATAGCGTTGGCAAGTTACTGTTTGTTGTGTCAAATGAGAGTTATAGTAATGGTGTGTTAAATATGAATTTTGCAGGAGGAAGATGGATCAAATAGCACATGTCAAATGAAATTATTTTTGTTGGGGTGTGCTTTTTTAAGTAGAAGCAAGATTTTGTTGTTGGATGAAGCCTTCTCTTCGGTTGACAATGTTACAAGAAACCTAAAGATCCGAGTTTGTTGATTGCACTGTTGTTGTTGTTATTATTATTTTGCAAGGTTAAGTTTTAATTTGGAAAACAATAAACATAATAAACTTTTCTAAAATATATTATACAAATAAGAACATTACGCTATCTCATGAGATTATTTATAAGCCAATAAAAAACGAGTATCATGTTGTAAATGGTCGTCGCCGCATTGCGCTAGTTCCTATTATTATATTATACTTCAATTTTAAAGGTTTACTTTTGGAATTTGACTTTTAATCACTGTGATATGAAGTTGTTAAAACATGGGAAGTTTAGTTATTGTATGACTTTTTGAATATTTTCTCATAATTGAATCATAAAAGATTAAATTACTATGTTATGATTGATATTTTCTTATTAATGTGTTAGGATTTTCATTTTTAAATTATTATGTTTAAATCAAGGTTGTAAAAGTCGCTAGGGGGACCCTATGCGGCTGACTGGGGAGTTGAGTGTACTTCGGGAGTACACGGAGAGTACGTGGAGATGATAAATAAAAAGAAAATATTTTTTTATTATTATATATATGTCAAATATTATAAGTTTATTAATACATAAAACAAGATAGGTGAATATCAACATAAATAAGAGTAATACATTTTTTTTAAATACTACATTATTCTAAATATTGCTAATCATTAATAAAAAAAATGATATTCGTTCTTTAATATTAAATAAATATGAATTATGTTTTATTTTTTTAAGTCAAAATCATCTCAAATTGACCGACTAGATCGAATTCTGGCATAGGTTGACCACATTTGATCGATTCTTAATAAGCGGAGTTAAAAAAAACTCGCTTCGGTGCCATACCTTATACCGATTACTCGGTGAGTACTCGGTCTTTTTACAACATTGGTTTAAACAATAATTTTTTTGTTCATGTGTTCGTTATTATTTAGTCTACATATGTATAGCTTATGGCATGGACATACCACAATGATGTTACTATAAAGAAACTAACAGGCGTACGATACAATATATAACAAGAGTATTGATAAAGTAACAAAAAAGTGAGTATCGCGTCGTAAATTGTTTTCCCCGCCGCATAGCGCGGGTACCTACTAATATATATATGTTTGATTTCTTTTGAGAAGACTTTGAGTTTTAAGAACTCGAAAGAACTCAACGTAACAAAAAAGTTTCTACACATATGTAATACGTAAGTGTAAGTAACGTAAAAAAATTATAGTATTTCTTTACAGACCGAATCGACTTATTACACATGTGCAACTAACATTCAAACTTGTGTAATCCTCAAAAATATTTATTCTCTCTCCTGATTAATTTTTTAATCAGATTTATTCTCAGCCACATATTCCATACTCATTTAATAAAATGTGTGGTCCATATTGAGTTTTTAAAATTTTTACAATTAATCAAGTTTCTCAAAATATCCCTCCCATATATATATATATATATATATATATATATATATATATATATATATATATATATAAACTTTATGTTATTTTGAGTATTTAATTTCAAGAGAAAAGATCAAATAAGAAGTTTGATTATCCTAAGAAGGCTAGGAATGAGGGTATTTTTGTCTAATACCTTAATATTGAAAACCCACTTAATTAAAACCTATTTAAATTTTCACTTATCTCCTACAACCACCACCACCCACCGCCACCACTTTGCCGGAAAAGTCTTCGGAAATTTCGTCGGAAAATAAAATACTATGAAAAACACAATGAAAAAGACACAATGGAATAAACACTATGAAAAAAACACAATGACAAAAACACAATTAAATTACACAATGTAAAAAACACAATGCAAAAAACACTATGAAAAAATAAAACACACTTGTATAACACAATTTTGTAAACACAATTTTGATAAAACACACTTTGTAAAAAACCCATGAATTTTTTTTATTTTATTTTTATATAGCAATATGGTACTTATATAAAAGATAAAAAAAAACACTCGTTATTATGGTGAAATTGTTTTGAAAAAAAAATGTCGTATAAAAAAGTTATGAGCGTTTTAAAATGATTGGGGTATTTGACATGTGCCTTGCATGTAAAGAGAGAAAGTCAACAAATGTGTTATCCCTATTATGCCCTTACTCTTGTTTTACACTTTATGATCTTTCTAATCTAATCTCAACCATTCAATTTTAAAATGAATGAACAAGGTTATTTCCTATCCTTCTTAGAAAAACTAATCTTCTTATTATAACTCAACCCTTCATTTCAAAATCTATGTCCTTAATTATAAATTGGTAAAAAAACATATGATTAGTACATACCGTGAAAGTTGGGTGATCTATACGAGACACACAAAATTTGTGAGTAATTTAAACATGTTAGATTAACCTAATTGGTACAATGCTAATTTTTTTTACTTTTACATGAGGTTTTCCATTTTTCTAATAACATCATCATTATGATACTATCGATGAAAAGAAGAACTTATTAACATCATATTTAGAATTGAGATTGAAAACACCTTATTTGAAAAAGTCAATACGTTAAAAGGTATTTGGCCATTACAATTTTTATTTATTTTAGCTTATAAAAGCCCAAAATCTTGGCTTTTGAAAATGTGTTTTTGAAAATGCAATAAGCGAATAAAGGTTTTTGGATACGATCCAGATTCAGTAATAACTTAGTATAATAAATTAATAAATACACGAAACGACAAAGAAATCAATCAGTTGTCCATATTCTGATCAGTTGGGTTCAGCACCAATACCGGAGGAGGATTATAAGAAACGTAAATTGATTAATTCAGTAATCCAGCCCAAGAAGAAGGAAGCTTCTTATTGAATGCATGCGAAGCAGAAATGGCTCGAGAGATCTGGAATCGGCGATTTGTTGTTGTGTTTTTGATGGGCTTGGCTATTGTCTTTCTTATCTTCTCATCCTTCTCTCAACAGGTTGGTTATTCATTTCTTTTATTATTATTATTATTATTGTTATATCTCTTGATGTATTGTATTAGGCCAGGACTTGTCTTTAGATTTAGTTGCCTAATGATACACAACTAGGGTTTACAGTTAGAATTTTGGGTTAAATTACAGAGGTTAGGAAGGGTGTCAAACGGATTCCAACTCTACGATTCTAGATTTCAAAATTTATGTTTCTAGATTTACAAGACTGTGTAGGATAACCTAACCCGGTTTCTCAAGTATAAATTTTTATCATTACTTTCAGGATTATTGTCAATTCTTAGCTTTATCCTTTCGCTTCTTTGTGTTTTTTACTTTTCATATTACTATTAGTATTATATATGTTTTATGTTTCCATGATATTAAAATTACCGCTATCTCACTATGATAACCTATATCTCAAATAGCGTCTCTTGACCACTAATTGATTTTGGACGGCTTTTAACTCCATTAAGCATAACTGCATTTGTTAACTTTCTTTTACGGATGCCTTAATTATATAGGAGGAAGATACAGTGGAGGAGGTGTATAAAATTACACACAGAGTATTCTTGGATGTGGATGTTATTAAGCAACGTTTAGGTATTCTTCTATATGTCTATATACAGTCTGTGTTGTATTTTGATTAATGTACCCATCCTATACATTTTTTCATTATATCATATCCATGTTTGTTAAGTTCTAACCTTATGTGCTCTTATACCGTAGGAAGAATCGTTATCGGGCTGTATGGTGATGTTGTGCCGTATGCCCTGCTTGGGTGCGCGCATATAATGTGTATATGTGTGAACCCTCAGGTGGGCTAAAGTGAAATTGCACTAATTTTGACGTTATTTTACTAATCTCGTGAAAATAACGTTAAAAGTGGCGGAAGGTTAATCAGGCATCATGTGGTAGCGTTGATAGCCGAAAGACAAAGGTACATGCACCAATCGGCCGGTGTCTCAATGGTTGAGTGTTATGTGCCTTATGTCCAAGGCTTGATGCAAAACTACCATTGAGCTGGGGGTCTCACCGGAAGCAACCTCTCTATTCCTACGGGGTAGAGGTAAGGCTGTCTACATCTTACCCTCCTCAGACCCTACCATAGCTTTGCTATTGGTGGGATATACTGAGTACGATGATGATGATGATGATGATGATGATGGTGATGTTGTGCAGAAAACTGTTGGTAAGCCTTTAATCTTATCTTTTCCTTTTTGTAATCTTAATGGTGCATTTTGCTTCTTCTTCACCCAAAATATTATCCATTTTAATTTATTCTTCATTGTTTTCATATTTGCAGAAAATTTCCGTGCCCTCTGCACAGGTGACTATGGTTCCAACTTCTGTTCGATTTATAAGATTTTATCTATGCGAAAAAACAATCAGTTGCTATTAGTTTGATTTAAAGTAACCAACTTCTTCAAAGATTGATATACGGCAAATCTAAGTATCTAACGCCGCAGGTCACAATTTTGATGTGTGACTGTTAATTTTTTTATATGTGACGCTTGAAAACCAAACGGGTTTATCTTAGTGATTGCCTTAAGTCAAAATGTTTAAACTTTGATGGTTGTTTCAGACCAAACATAAATCTGTTACCCAAAATATAACGACCAAAGTTGGCAACTCCTTTATGCATATGGCCCTTTATCTTGAAATTTGATTTTCATATTGCCGCATTTTGTTTTTTAATTATAAACATTTTCACAAAATACTGAAAACATTGTGACTTCAAGTCCCAATAATAAAGTGAAATTCACGTCCAAACACCTATATATAGAAAGTTAATTTTTTGTGTTTACATTTTCTAACCTTTTGTTTTTTTGCCAGGAGAATTGGGAAAAAGTGCAAGTGGTAAACTGCTACATTATAAAGGGACACCATTCCATCGTATAATACCGGGGTTTATGATTCAAGGTGGAGATATTATCTATCATGATGGGCGTGGGAATGTATCCATATATGGTGGAACATTTCGTGATGAAAATTTCAAAATTAAGCAGTCACACCCAGGTTTTTGAATTTGTTTTTTTACTGGTTTCTACATTTTTTAACTTTTGAATGATATATGTTAGATTGTTCTGAAGCTATGCTTTTTTGCAGGTATGGTGAATTCAGGACCAGATTCCAATGGCTCACAATTCTTTATCACCACAGTTAAGGCCTACTGGTAAGTTTTTTGAGCTTGTACCCGAGTCCACATGTTTTCACATAAATGGTTTGATATCGCCACTTCTGGTTTCTGCTTTTAGCAATTTGTTAAAAGTCATGTGGTGCAAGGGAATTAATCTGGTTGCTTAAACTTCATGCATTAGAAGTCCCAAGTCAACTATGTTGATTGTTAAGGCATAATTCATCCATCCCCTTAAGATTGTAAACCATTAAAGGTATTAGGACATTTAAGTATTAGTCAAAATTTGTTTTATGCTATGTGCTGACACATTCTTTAAAGCAGAGCTTCTATATATTTTGAATGCCTATAAAGTAAGAGTTTGTGGCCAAATTAATACCAACTAGTAAATTGGAAATGAGCCGTGTATGGAACGGGTTTTGGTTATTCCAGTCCCATACATGGTCTCATACTTGTCTTATACTCATTTCTGGTGTTATTTGTTTAAAGTTTTACCTGTTGGGATGCCATACCCGAAAACCAGTTTTAAACTCACCTTAAAAACTGACTTGAAATAACAAACACTCAACTACACTTCTGACAGTTCTATAAATAATTTCAACACTGTTTATTATATTTTTTAAAATTATATAATTAATATGTCCAGTTATGTTGCGGGTAAATGGGTCCAGGTTAACAGGCAGGTATCATCTACTATGCCATACCTGGTCCAAACCCGCAGAATTTTTTATAAACTAATCTTGTACGCATTCGTCCCAAATGTGGATTTCGAGTTAGGTTCAGTTTTTCCTTTTTTCCATCCCAAAAAGCAGATTGTTGTGATTTCGACAAGACCTTACTAGAATCAAGGGTGTAAACGAGCTGATTTGTAACTTCCAAAAGTCGATCTCAGCTCGTTTATTATTTTTAATTTATTTATATACATTTATAATTAGTTTTATGTGTTTATAGTTGTTATTTTATATTATAAGATAATATATATTATTACATTACTGTTTATCATAGGTTCATCATATGTTAATTATTATAATGTAAATATATACTAAATATATTAAATAACTGTTATATAATAATAGGAACGTTTATGTTTGCGATCCTAATCTAGCTTGATTGGTGAACCTCGGGCCCGTTTTTTAAACAAGCCTATTATTAGGCTTGAGTTTGAGCTCATTTATGCTTGGCTCGGCTCGGCTCGGCTCGTTTACACCCCTAGGGGGTGTTTGGTAGAGGGATTTGATTGGGGAGAAATGGAATTAGAAATATTTCTTTTGTTTGTTTTCCACTTTTCATTTCTATTTCTCTTTCTATTTCTCTAAAACTAGAGAATTCCATTTCTCTTTAAAACAAAGAGAAATCCATTTCTCAGCAGCCTCCTCATAGCATGTCACCACCTCGTCTCCGGCCACCACCTCGTCTCCGGCCACCACCCCTGCTCCGGCCACCACCTCGTCTCCAAGTCTGCAACCGCCACCCCGTCTCCAAGTCTGCAACCACCACCCCGTCTCCGCCGTTCGCAGTGGTGAACACAGAGATGGTAACCGGTTATAGGTTGCAGGTGGTACGGGTGAACGGAGATTAGGGTTTCAAGTGGTGGTTCGTGGTATGTTAGGGTTTTCAGATGGTCGGGTGATTGTGGTCGCAGGTGGGTGACAGTGGTGGTGGAAATCGGCGATGGTTGCAGGTGGCTTCTGATTATCATCATCATCATCGCCACCACAACCACCACCACAAAATCTCCAAAGAGGCAGTGATGACAGATCTGAGCCTCCTTTTTCTATATCTTATGTTCCAAAAATTTGAATCTTTTTAATTTCTTGTGTACTGTGGTTGAAGAAGGAGGTTTGGTGGCGGCAGCCGGTGGTGGTGGGCTGTGGTTGAAGACAGGGCTGTGGTGGTGGTGCTGGTGGTGGGGCTGTGGTGGTGGTGCTGGTGGTGGTGGGGCTGCGGTGGTGAGTGGTGTCAGGTTGGGTGGAGGTGGGGTTGGGTATGGTAGAGTTCTCTGTTTATTTTCTCGTGTACCAAACAAGAGAAATGATTCTCATTCTCCATACCAATTCTCTTTCTCTACAATTCCATTTCCATTTCTATTTTCTCTCCATTTCCATTCTCTGTACCAAACACCCCCTACTGTATATCTTTTCAGGAAAATCGGCCTTCAAGAACAGTTAATATCTACATTTCCATTTTGACATTGATTTCTTTTTCCAGGTTGGATGGAAAACATGTTGTGTTTGGCAAAGTGATAGAAGGGATGGATAATGTGTATACCATAGAAGGAAGTGCAGGTACTTATAGTGGCAAACCTCGTAAAAAGGTAGTCATCGCTAATTCCGGTGAAATCCCAAAAAGCGAATGGAATGTTGAAACACGAAGCACGACAAGTGAATCGTGACAGTTACGTGACACATTTTTGCCATTATAATTGTGTTTTTATTGGGGCTTTACTTTATAGATAGCTTTCATGTTCTTTATGTCATCTCTATCTACATTTTTTCTTGATGATGATGTCTTATAGTGAAGTTAGGGTTGATCAACGAAACCGGTTCCTGGAACCGAATTGGTAGACCCGAACCGGACCCGAACCGGTTCCTACCCGTTTTTTGTAGGAACCGGACCCTATCTGATTCAACCCGATGATCCGTGACCGGTTCTTGCATTTCTGAGTGGGGGCGGGTAGGAACCGGAACCGAACCGGAACCGGAACCGGTTCTGGAACCGAACCATCCGGAACCGGTTAGAAACCGGTTCTAGCCGTTGGATCGATTATAGCCGTTGGAAATCGTTTTTTTGGCCGTTTTTTGACCGTTGGGGTCAAAAATAGCCGTTTTTTGGCTCCCCCAAGCACCTCACTACTAGTATAAATAGGTATTTGGTGTCATGGGTTCATCACAACACTCAAAACGCAAACCCGAACGCAAAAAAATACAAAAAAACGTTATTACAACGTTTTGAGTTCTCTAATCTCTTGTTTTCTCTTCTTCTATATTCATATTTGTTGTTATGGCTGCCTCACAATCATCGGTTGGTCAAGGTTCCAACGCCGAACCAAGTTTCGTTCGTATTGTACCTCATAATCGTAATCAAGAGATTTGGTGCAATTGGGATTTGGTTGAATTGAGTGACCATTCATTGAAGGCTCGGTGCAAGTTTTGTGGGGTTTATTTAAACCCACTTTCGAATTCAAATTTGAAGAAACACATCGAAAAACCGTATTGCAAGGCGTTGAAAAAGAACGTCGATTCGCAACAAACGCAAATGGATAGTGAAGGCGGAATATTTACATACCAAATTGATCGAGTTCAAGATCGTATGGCGAAGTTTGTGATTCAAGAAGCTTTGCCGTTTAGCCACTTTGACAACCCTCGCTTAACCGCCATGATTCGAGATACGCTTCAACCACAATACACTCACGTAAGTCGTCATACTCTTAAACGTTATTGTTTAAAATTGTGGAAGAAGGCCAAAGAGGTACTAATTGCATATTTTGAAAATATAAATACGGGAATAAACTTAACTAGTGATGTTTGGTCGGCTCCACATGGTCTACCCGAATCTTATCTTTGTGTCACCGCTCATTGGGTAGAACCGTCATCGTGGGAAATGATGAAACGCACCATTGCTTTCGAACTCTTTGAGTATCCACATACGGGAGATAATTTGTTTGAAATTTTAGATTATGTTATAAAAACTTATAAACTAGAAAATAAAATATTTTCAATGGCATTTGATAACGCGTCGAATAATACATCGGCGGTTGATAAATTAAAATTAAAATATACGTCGATTTGCAATGGTGTATTTTTTCACTCAAGGTGTGTTGCACATATCATTAATTTAATCGTGCAAGACGGACTTGCTTCGGATGAGGTTACATCGGTTATAAACGATTTTAGACTAATGATACATGAAGTTTTTAAGAAAAGTAAAAAAAGACAAATGGAATATAGAAAATTTTGTAAAGATACGGGAAGAAAAGCTTTGGGAGCTAATTGGGATGTACCTCATCGATGGAATTCCACTTGCATAATGTTTCAAAGTGCTTTGGAACAAAGAAACTTTACAAATGTTTCATTCTAGTCTTGCCGAGAATGATTTGGCAATCCCCTTTTCAAATGAGAAATGAGAAATTATCAATGACTTATCGACTTTTCTTGAAGTTTTTAAAACATCAACTACGAAACTATCGGGAACGTATTATCCGACAAGTCCCTTGGTTCTTTCGGAGTTATTTTTAATGGTTAACAATCTTAAAGAATTTGAAAATAAAAGTCCAATGTTTTCAAACATCATATTACCAATGAAGTTTAAATTAAAAAAATACTTTCTTGAATTGCTACCGGTTTTTACTTGCGCCGCCGCTTTAAACCCAATGTTAAATGATACGGGGGTTGAATGTGTGATAGACGAAATTTTTTCAGCCTTAGATATGCATGAAGTTGACCCAAACTTTTCAACAGAGGCAAAAAATTATTTTAACTTGAATTTTAAATTTATGTATGACTTTTATTTAAATAAATATGGGTCAAACATACACATGCCTATGCCGGGGGGGTCTTCATCAAGTTCAAGTGCTACTAGAGTACGAGATCCCATGATTAGCCTTATGAACACCGTTCGCAACGTAACGGCTAAAAAACAAAGGGGTAACACCCCTTCAAGCGAACTAGGAAGGTATAGTGCAAATGATTACTCTACCGGTTTATCCGAAGAGGAATATGGCACTTTTTATGTTTTGGCTTGGTGGAAGGTAAAGGAAACCGAGTTTCCGATTCTTGCCACCATGGCCCGTGATTTACTAACCGTCCAAGCTTCTACGGTAGCTTCGGAATCCGCTTTTTCTCTTAGTGGCAGGGTAATATCGGTGAGAAGAACAAGACTAAATTCGGAGTCGGTGGATATGTGCGTTTGCTTAAAGGATCACTTGGACTCAATCGATCGTATTCAACACGTAACCACTCTCGAAGATGAAACACCACTTGATGTTCGAGTGCACGACGAACAAGAAGGCATTTCTACAAGTAATTCCGAGGAAGAAGTCGCCGCTCAATAATTACGACGAACAAGAAGGCTTTTCTAGAAATAATATGTCACAACTTTATATTTATAAGTTTAATGTTTTGTTAGTTTGTTTTTGAAGATTTTAAAACATGTAACCTTTTTTTTTGAACTTCTTAAAGTAAATAAAATGAATTTTATGTTAATTGTTTTTTTTATTTTTCATGTTATACAAATACAAATCGTAGTTTAGAATCCAAATCGCAAACGAAAAACGAAAAAAAAAAAAAATTACACTGTAACTGGTTGAACCGGTTACAGTACAGGAACCGGGTTAGGAACCGGTAAGAACCGGTTAGATAGGTTAGGGGTCCGAGGGTGGGAGAACCTGTTCGGTTCCCTAACCGGTTCGAGCCTGGAACCGGTTTAAAATTGGATTTTGAATATAGGAACCGGTTAGGAACCGGTTCCGGTTCCTAGTCCCAAACCGTTTTGAACATCTCTAAGTGCAGTCATTAGAAACTTTAGACAAGTGCATCATTCATCTTTGCACTTTATTATTACTCATACATGTTTATTTTGTAGTAAATTGAGGGTTATTGTTTTTATATGTATAATAAAAAAAACAACGGGTAAATGAGCGGTCCGGTCTTAGAACTATGATGCGTGTAAATTTTACTATCAAAAATTGTAAATATTATTTGCGGATCTTTTTAAGATTCAGCCCAAGTACAGAATCGTCTGAAGTTGAACTCTGAAATCGACTTCAAACATAAACCTAGGTCAAAAAGGAGTTACCAGCATGCATATTGGACTCTAGTATTGACTATAACAAATAGTCTTCCAAACAAATTCTTAACCGATAGCAACTAGATCGTGATTGTCAGTCTACAACACAATCGCTGTTAATCACACTAGAAGTGGGTTCTTTTTGAGACCAACGTCTGGCGTGAGAATCGGTGTTCCTTTGTCTAGGTAAAATGAAGGTAAAGTACCTAAGTGTTAGTTGCTGAATGCCTTATTTTACTTTGTCTTGGAGTATTTTTGGTGGATATATTAGGGTTAATGTCATTATCGGGCTTGTGTAAACGGTGTAACCGTTTATGATGGTAAAATGAAGGTAAAGTACCTAAGGGTTGAGTCCGGGTTATACATCTACGGTCTACACTAGGTAACATAAAATGTGGCACGTTCTAAGAGTTATTAAGCAATGACTACTTTTTTTTTTTTCAATCTTCAGGGTTGCCCCTACCCCTGGGTTATCGTGGCATGGTCATGTAAACTGACTTCAGATATAACCTTAACTCCAAACACTAGGAGCCAATATGATGAGTTTTAAGTAGGTTCCATTAGAAAGAAGTCAAACGCACATGTAATAGGCATGGCATTGGAGGTGTTGGTTCATCTCCATGAGGGATGTCTCTTTTACCTCTTGTTTCATTTGTTAAATGTCTCTTTGTGACTTGGAATTTAGAGTTTGTAAACTATATGCAGAGGTATGTTTGGTGAACAATGCTCATGCTTTAAATCAGAAAACTCATATTATGTTTATAATGCATGGCTCTTTTTATTTTCTTTTGTGATTTTATCCATTTAGTTTGGTTGCTTTTCACATAATAAAACATTTAACCTGATAAAAATAAAGGAAACTGTGCTTTTAGTTTTTACATCATTACATCCATTTCTTAGTTAAGGAGTTTGTTGAAACATTTTTATAATCTAAGTTATTCAGTCAAGTGAAAACAACTTTTAGAAAGTCATTCCGTACTAAAATGAGAGTTCATACGATATTTTTCTTGAATTATTTTCATTACTTAAAAAAATTGGTAATTATGATTCATATTTTAATATTGATATAGAAAGTTTATAATACGTCATAGGGATGCAAGAGCTTATGTAATATTCAGGAGACGAACGATTAGAATATTGCTCAGCTATATATACTCCTAGACATTTCCATCGGGAACCTTTTGGTAACTTTGAGATTGTAACAAAAGTTTTCTGGGATTCATATTAATATGATTACAATACTAATAAATAGATGACTTAGTCATTAAGCGTTAAAAGCAAATTAGGTTAAGACTGAAGGTAGTGGGGCGCGGATGGTGGGGCAGCCGCGCACATCATTACCCCTTATCCGTGGACGTGGGCGCGGACGGCCGGGCGAGCCAGTCTGCGGGGTCAATATAGCCGTTGGGCTTGTGGAATTGCTCAATAGAGCCGTTGTATGGTGTTTTTTTTTTTAATTTTTTTAATCCATAAATACAAATTCACACACTCCATTTTAATTAAAACTCAACTCATTCACTCTTGTTATCTTAAAAAACCACACTTTCCCTCTACCAAAACTATATTTCTCTCCAATTTTATAAATGGCATCGTCTTCATCGTCTTCGTCTTTCAATTCTTTCGAAGAAGACGAACTCATTTGCCAAGCGGTTCAAACGACGATAAACTTTTTGATAGATCGAAAACGCCCCCAAGCCCCATTATTCCAGCAACCACGTATTCGTGATCGAAAGACTGCTAATGAAACTTTGATACGTCACTATTTAAAGGTCCTCTCAATGCTCTAACGCCCACACCGGATATGGACCGAACTGTCTCACGACGTTCTGAACCCAGCTCACGTACCACTTTAATGGGCGAACAGCTCAACCCTTGGAACATACTACAGCCCTAGGTGGCGAAGAGCCGTCATCGAGGTGCCAAACCTTCCCGTCGATGTGAGCTCTTGGGGAAGATCAGCCTGTTATCCCTAGAGTAACTTTTATCCGTTGAGCGACGGCCCATTCACTCGGCACCGTCTGAACACTAAGGCCAACTTTCGTCGACCAATCCCGCATATGGTGAGGAAAGTTTTAGAGCCCGTTTTCGAATGACTAGACGACTATTCATGCGTCTAGCAAATGACTTTCCGGAGCACTTTGAGTATTTTCAGCAAAGGGATGACGCTAGAGGTAATCCCGGGTTCACGACTACATAAAAAATTACCGCCGCTCTTCGGCAACTAGCGTATGGTGTTGGCTCGGACATGTTGGACAAGTATCTACAAATGGCTAAAAAGACCGGACGCGATTCGCTTAACCACTTTTGTAGAGGTATATAGTTTTAATATAATCTTATTATATACATTTATTTATTTAATTTTAAATATTTAGATAACTTATATAATTTTAATAATTATATTTAGGGGACATATCGCTATACAAGCGGAGATACTTACGTAGACCAACAATGTATGATATCGAACGCATATACGAGGTGCACATTGAAAGGCATAGTTTCCTTGGGATGCTCGGTAGCCTCGATTGTATGCATGTTGGTTGGGCTATGTGTCATACTGATTGGCGAGGTCAATTCCATCGAGGTGATCACCCTAGCCCTACTATTGTACTTAAGACTGTGGCGTCATAGGATCTTTGTTTTTGGCTTGCGTTCTTTGGGGTTGCCGAGTCTAATAATGGCCTCAATGTTATCGATTAAACACCGATAATTGATGACCTTATCGACGAGGTTGAACCCCCTCAGGCTTTATTTGCAAATGGAGAACACTTCAAGTAGGGGTACTACCTCGTTGATTGTATTTACAACAAATGGGGGATACTTGTTCAAGCTTATGCGTCTCCACTTTTTGACAAACAAAGTACTTCACGAAGAAACAAGAATCGTCAATAAAAGATATTGAAAGGGCCTTTGGAGTCCTAAAGAAAAGATGAGCAATGTTGGCGAATCCAATAAGATTTTGGACAAGAGAGAAGATAATGGAAATCGTTATCACGTGTATAATCCTACATAACATAATACTAGAAGACGAAGGTCACACTATTTGTCAAAACTACCAAGGTGATATTCCAAGACAAGAATCGACGATCACCAATGAACAACGACTCAACAACTTAAATATCATCAAGAGCCGTGAGATACACGACAACCTTCGGCATGAGTTGGTCGAGCATTTGTGGGATAGAAGACCCGATAATCTTGTATTAGACTAGTAGTATTTTAAATTATTATTAATGTAATGTTTTATATTATTATTTAATGTAATATTTAAAATAAATAAATAGATAAAAAACTGGATCAAACCCCGGATCACCTGGACCACTACACCCTCTGGGGCTTGATCATGTGTCACGTCAGCGCCTACGTGTCGTAAATATATTGGATCACTTGGGGGTGGATCAAGACCCACTACCCTTAGCCAGAAAACAATTACAACAAATCAAAGTAAATTTAACATTTCTAAAACCCGCTAACAAAGTTAAACAAATTGATTACATAATATTTATTAAATTAAATTTCGTTTATATTTCCGGGCCAAACTTGAGGGAGAGCCTTTTCTAGATCGAGTGTTAATGGTGAAGTGTTCTCGGATTGACAGATAAAACTAAAAATTATGTCAGACACATGAACTCAGATTAAACAGGTTTTCTATGACAAAAGATGACCGGCATAACCTATGAACTTATAACAAAAACATACAAATGTAAATATAATAGTTACCTTTAACTTATATATACTATTTGATTCTTATTTCTCTTTTACTTTTTAATTTTGACATATAATAATTACACATATAAAAAATAAATATAAAACTAAATGGTTCAACGGGTCAGTATGTAAACCCACAAATCTAGTAGACATGATCCATTTAGGTAATTGTCTTTGTTGATTCCACTTGAAATTGTAAAGCTACTCAAACATATAAACTTCGGTTACAATCATAATTGAAGAAGTCGATAGGCGTTACCAGGTCGGCTGACGGCCGAGAAGTTGCGACTACTCAGCCTAGTTGAGAAGTACATGGGAATTACTCGCCAAGCACTTGACCTAGACGGGGTTTACTCGTCGAATACTCAGCCATCTAGACCGATTTTTAAAACACATACAAATGTGTCTGACCCTAACCCTAAGTCTAGACATGCTCCCAAAAAACGGAATACATCAGTAACATGTTTTTTACTAAGTATTTGAGTAAATGAGTGCTTGACTTGTATATTCAAGTACCTAGTAAGTTTTAACTTAACAAAATCATGAAAACTTGTAAAATAGTTTAATATAAACCCATGTTACAATCATTAATAATAATAAACTTTATAGGGTCTTAACTGATAAATACATCATAATCTATCCTATATAATAAAAGAATCCATTTTTTTTTGTCATGTGTCAATTAAATAGTCATTCATTTCTATATTTTCCTGCTCAAAATATTTGGATAATATTGCTGCAATATCATCATTTTAACTTTTTTATTTATCTTTTTTTAACCTTTTTACAAGGAAGGTATTTATGTAAATTTTTGCTTAATTCTTTTTTCTTTTCAAATTATTCAGACTCGTAAAATACACGGGTTCTTAGCCTATCTATCTATCCTATATAACAAAAGAATCCATTTTTTGTCACGTGTCACTCTAATATTTCTTCATTTCTACTTTTTCCCGCAAAAACATTAGGATAATATTGTTGCAATATCATCAATATAACTTTTTTATATATCTTTTTACAAGGATATATACTCAGATATATGTGAATAGTAACTTTAAGGTATTTATGTAATATTTAATTTTTTTTGCTTTATTCTTTTTTTCTTTTAAATTATTCAGACCCGTGTAATACACGGGTTTTTAACCTAGTATATTAATATATTAATATACCTTTTGTAACAAACTGAGATAACAAGCTTTTCATGAAATTAACTATTACGATAAATTAAAGTAATGCATTATTTTTATTAAGATAATTGGAAATATATAAAAATCTTGATATTTTTTTTTTTGAATGTTCAAGCTTTCCTCCTACTATTTACATTATACCGCCAATGCCAGGAATCGAACCCTTGACCTCTCACCCAAAGGCCAAAGCCTTTACCATCCCACCAAAGTGGTGATGGCAAAAATCTTGATATATGATACATGGTTGGTAATCAAAGTGACAGAACAGAACAGGGACACTGTATAGGCGCCGACATCTTTGTATCAGTGGATCGCGTACACAGTTCCCCGCATACGTGGACTTCTCGGATCTATCAAAGGGTAGTTTCGTCATTTTCGGATTTGGCTAAGCTTATCATAGATTTTCTGTATCAACACTTGTCTAATCTTGGATTCTTGTCACCACAGTAATGCAACCTCTAAGACCATGCGGTACACTCGCAAGAGGTGATGTGGTGAGTGGAAGCATCATGCTTATTCACTCTTTTCCTCAACTTTACGTGGTGAGAATGGTTCGGGGGAACTATTCTATTCCATTAGCCGAGATGATAAATATCTTTTTTTTTTGAACAATCAGATTATTGAAAAACAAGACTAACAAGAAGCTAGCCAACCAAACAACAAAACACCAGTAAACAAAACACCTGAGTACAAGTTTACAGTCAAAAGGAAAACGAACACCAAGATTGGTAAATAAATATCTAACTCCGAATACCCGTGTGAGGTAGGAGTTCTGTCTAAGTTATTATTTTATTATTATTAATGGCTTAGATATAGTCGAGGGTATAGCCCGAACCTTGATTTCAATTAAACATAAGATAACTTTTCTTAAGCAAAGGTTATAGTCAAAATAGTATTTCTTTATGACTAAGAAATATAATATTTACACAAGAGATTATAGTTAACAAATTAATGTTTCTTCTTGAAGAAGAAACTCAGTATAGATATTTCTTTCTGAAGAAGAAACAGACATATAATTGGTAAATAAAGAAAGAGACTAAAGGTCTAAATATTTTATGTAAACAAATGATTTTATCAATGTTAAAGCTGTTGACTAAAGGTCTGAAGCTAGATCAATTATTTAGTTATCTAGACGAAGGTTATTCTCGTACTATAGGTCCAAGGTAACAAAACAAGAAGCAGAAAACAGAAAACAGGAATCAGTATCAGAAACTGATTATAAACAGAAAAGGTGAATACGCCCTAAACTTTTACTAACTCTTTTAGAGTCAAAATGTTTACATAGGATTTACGAATCCTTAAAAACTTTGTGTTACAATAATAAGAAACGAAAACTCTGATTAAGAGTATACATGTGTCTAGATCCATTCATACATGGTGACTCGGCATTTCCCCGAGGCCATGCATATCAACAACATGCCTTTGAAAGTCTATGAGACTGTTAAGAGAAATAATATTGTGTACAGTACAAGGTACTTAGGGTAATTTGATCCCAATTTAGTTGGGTGCCTAATGAATAGTTACAAAGGTATTATTGTTGGTTTCACAATGGTATTAAAAAGATTTTTACAAAGAGTCAGCGTCATTCACTAGCTGTGTGTTGACGTATTTTCTAACCATTTTACATGAAAACAGAAAGGTTAGGAAAGACAAGCAAAAGACAGGATAGAAGATTGGAGAATTAGTCATTAGATACTATCTGATAGCTCAGATATGTTATATTAAAATATTATAAAGAATTATGTTTTCTAAATAAAGGTATTTGAAATATCAAACGAGTATTTAAACCCGAGTTTTCAATTATAATGATATTATATTTAAGACTTCCACTAAAAAGAACTTACTTTCTCAAACATTTTTTGTAAACTTTAAAAGGATATTTTAATCCAACATTTTATAAATGAATATTTTATATTAAAAGACTTCCGCAACTCTGATATATTTACAAAACATGTACCAACTATTGGTCACACACATAGGCCCAAAGTCGGGGTGTGACATGGTTTGCAATTTATGTGTCGATGTATGATCGTGGTTGATGAGCGAATGATTTAATTATGGACGGAATCGGATTTGAACAAATTTACAATCTTGCCACCACGTGTTTCCACAAATCGACGTTCCAGACATTCGCGTACCTATTGTATGATAAAAGATTATTGTATTGGATCATATATATATATATATATATATATATATTAAATAAAAAGAGGATTTAATTCTCCTCACAAACTCACTATTCAAATTAATATTCAATTTTTTAATATTTTATTAATTTAACCACTAAATCAATAACTATAATTCCATAAATATATATGATGATATATATTTCTTTTATTTTACTTTTTATTTCAAATAATTAAGATATTTAACAAACTATATTTTTAAACACTAAACTTGGACAAGTGTCGGCTTTACATATTTTGTTTGTCGGTTAAACGATTTTCTTAAACTTTGCTTTCATATTATTTTATAGTACCTCATTACAATGAGCGAAACTTTTCTCATGATTTGAAAATATATCATCGCATGGTTTTATATCCGTGTTTCAACGTTTGATACCTCCCATCAGGGGTGGATCTAAGGAATAAGTAGGGTGGGCAAATGCCCACCGTCCGCGTGCCTGAATGCCGTATTTATAGGTAATCGTTAGTATATGATGAGTCAACAATCATTCAGTGCTCACTGTCGATTACCGCCATTAATAGTTTAATACCCGTAGAGTTAATGAAGTGTATAATATGTGATCAAAATATTTTCCGGAAGGGGTCGCCGACAACTGAAAAAGTATGAGAAGAGAGAATGGAGAAGACGCTCATGTGCATTAAAAATACTTATTTTTTCTAATTATTATTTTTATCTATTTAAGTTGCCGATGACAATGAGAAATAATAGTAACCAGTCAAATTACATTGAAAACACTCCACTAGAATTGTCATTAAGTTTAAATATTTGTTATAATTCATCTTTCATCTGTGATTTACTTATATGTATTAAACTTATTTTATTCTAACATAAATATATAAATATATATTATTTTTGAGGTATATTTCAAAAGTTTATGTTGATCATTTTACTCTGCAAAAATAATAATACCTTTTATAAACTAACCAACTTTGTACGTATTTGAATTAAATATTATAATTACAACTTAAAGTCGTGTATCCAGTTTGTTATACATAGTAAAACTATATAGCAAACCAAAGGGGTGTGGGCAGACTCTTTATAGGTCCTTTTCTATGGGTGTTGTATACAGACAAATTTATTCTCTCATTTGTCCTGAAAGTTTATTTCGTTTTTGGCCTCTAGAATTGTTGGGTGGTCGTGTTCTCTTTGTCCCGACCCATTTCTTTGACCCGATCCATGTTACGCCCACCCTAACAAAAATTTCAGGATCCGCCTCTACCTCCCATTTAAAATATTTTTTTGGCTTACTATTTGTGTTTACGAATTTGTGTTGGTACCGTTAATACTAACTGAATTTGTGTTGGTTCGCTGTTATAACGTGCCGGGTTTTTTTTAGATCTACATATGATAATTTTTTATATTTTGGCATTGAAAGGTTTATTTATTTGTTTAGTTTTGTTGTAGTAACTTGATACATAATGACTTCGAGTCGACTTGCAGCGAGTTTATGGTATAACGTTTTTACTTTTTTTTTTTAACGGCCCCGTCGCGAATCGCGGGGTCTTAAATCCAAGTTTATATGTTTAAAAGTTAGGGTTAAGTTAAAATACAAAGTAAACACAAAATAAGAAGTGTGAGAAGTAATCTAGTTCATTAATCTTAGATTTTAATGATTGTGATTAATTACTGAATAAAATATGATGGAAAATGCGTATATGAAATAATCCATATTGTTGACTTTCTCTCTCCACTTGCAATGCACATGTCAATTCACCAATCATTTTAAAATGTTTATAACTTTTTCGTACGGACAATTTTTTTTTAAAAAAGTACCATAATAACAAGCGGTTTTTTTGTCTTTAATATGGGAACCATGTTAATGTATAAAAAAATTAGTGGGTCTTTATACATTGTGTTATTAGTTTGTCATTGTGTTTTTCTAATCGAGTTTTTGTTGGGATGAGAAAATGAACTAAAGGAAGATTGGAATCTTCTCAACCTTCCTGAATATGGCTAAGTATAGACATCGGGCATACTTGGACATCCGAGCAGGCCTTTACTTAAGCTTAGCACGGTATTTTTTTCTTCTGGGCAAGATTATCTTCTTGAAGTCTTCCTTGTTGAAAATCCGAGCATGGTTCACTTCGTCTAGCAAGGTGTTCTTCAGGTCAAGCATAGTTTGCTTACTAGCAAATTCTTGACTAAACCAAGCTAATGAAGCCAAGTAACTTAGAAGATCTAGCAATGTTTGATCAATAAACAGTAGTCCGAACATACTTTGGGAAAGTTATTCAAGAAACATTCAAAGGATTTTCCCTAGCAATGTTCAACTCCGAGCAAGCTACAGTGTTACCAGCACAAGTCAAACAGTGATACCAGCACACTTTGGTTTGCTTAATAAGTTATTCTTTAACAAATAGTTGAAGGGATTCATGAAGAATAGTTTGCTCGTAGGATCATAACGAGCAAATTTTGCTATGATCAGGAAGATTGAAGTCTGCTAGGTGAGAAAGGAAAATACTCCAAGTAAAGTCTACCTGGAGAACTGTTCCCAAGCACACTTCAAGGTTACCAGGTCTACTCGAAGAGGATAAAAGACACAAAGTCTACCCGAAAACCTGTTTTACACTTAGTATATTTTGTATTATGATTTCTGAATATGTATTAATGATTAGGGTTTCTAGAAGGAATGACAGCTGTCAGGAGGCAGGCCTATAAATAGAATGATCTAGGGCACGCCTCCTAATGGATATAGGACAGACACCTGAATTGATTGACAAAGATTTGACGGCTGACATATTCTTACGGATATTCTGCCTAGAATCATATCATTCCTTTATTAGAACCCTAATGATTTCCTTTCTGTAATCGACTTACTATTTATGGAAATCTTTTGAGTGAATATGTGTGTGTGTGTGTCTTTATTGTGTCCTTCAAGCAATAACTAGTGTGTTATTGATTCCGCATTTGATACACTATTATTCTTCTCCAATCTAGCCGCGTTGTTAACCTTCTTGTCAACACTCTAAGTGTGGGTTACGACATAGATGGATTTAGTGATCAACTGGGACCGACAAGTGGTATCAGAGCTTAGCTCGACTACCTTGGTAAAGAATACGTTGCTGATTATTGATTGAATATGTTTGATTTGAAGAAGAAGGGTGACGTCAGCTGAGCACTGTTCCATTGGAGAGTGACGTCAGCAGCTCTGCTCTTCTTTACTAAGATTTGCCTTGTTTTACGGTTTAAAAGTTTCTTTTTTCCCATAACTTGTTTATTATTATTCTTAATCTTGTTTTTTTTCAGACCAGATTCATCAGATCTGAGAATCATACCTCATATCTGATAATTTTCAGAAAAGTTTAAATTAAAATTTTAAGTCGAAATTTATTTTAAGTCTTTGTGTTTTCTTTAAAATATTTTACAAAATGTCTGGTTACGAGGAGTAGGAGGTCTCCACTAACAAAATTCCTAGGCTCCATGGACAGTAAAACTATGTTAAGTGGAAAGTTTTGTTCGAAGCTGCAATATGTTACAATGACGTAGACATGTGGAATTCCATCAAGAATGGACCATATGTACCTGAAACAGGAGCAAATGAAAACCAAGCCGTTGGTGATAGGATGAGGAAAGTGGATGATCGAGCTTTTGCAATGATCAAATTGGGTCTGTCTTGGGAAATTCTGACCAAGGTTGCACATCATACCACTGCCAAGGCTATGTATGATGCAATTCTTGAAATGTTTGAAGGGAATTCTGAGTTGAAGAAAATCAAAAAGGCAAGGCTCAAGCAACATCTTGAAAGATTCAAATATAAAGAAGGTGAAAGGCCGAAATCAATTCTTGAAAGATATTTGGCCATTGTGAATGAACTCCAGATTATGTGATGACTGATTCTGATTTAAACACAAAGTTGTTGTCATCATTGCCAAAAGAATGGTATATAGCAAGCAAGTTCATCATTCAGAAACCGAATTTTGAACAGCTCAAGCTTAATGATGTGATATGTATGCTCCAAGCTGCTGAAATAGAAATGATAGAGAATGCAATGATAAAGGAAGAAAGACCATGTTTCCAAGTGACAAATACAAATGCACTCATTGCTCCTATGGGAAACTTAACCACCAAAAACGAACAGCAAATATCTATCATTGAAGAACCTACTGAACTTGGTAGTGATGCACCAAAGGCATTTGTTGGTGGTAGTTCAAGTAACCAAAAAGGCCAATCAAGGTTTAATGTCCAACTCATAGATGATAATGATTCAGTCTCCATGGCTAGTGGGCATTTGCCTTATGTTGGAGGAAATGGTGGTCAAGGAAGTGAAACTCAAGTATTGTTTTCTATGTTCACAAATTCCTACAATGCTTTTGTAGCAAAGAATATGGTTCACACTAGCATTGTTTGAGATGACTTAGAACAGATTGATGCAGATGATCTTGAAGATATGGACTTGAAATGGCAAGTTGCAATGCTGGCTCTTAGAAGTAAAAGGCTATATAATAGGACTGGTAGATCTATTCTATCAGGGACTAATGAAAGAATTGGGTTTGATAAGTCAAAGGTCATTTTTTATAACTGCCAACAGCCTTGACACTTTGCTAGAGAGTGCAATCAACCAAGAAACTATCAAGGAAATCAGTATCAAAACCAGCAACCAAGAAACTAGAACCAGTATCAACATAATCAGCCAAGAAACACCAATTACAACAACTTCAACAACAACCTCAACTTTAACAACCAGCAACCTCAAATGAACAATCAGTAGGTAGTACCTCAGAACCAAAACTACCAGAGAAACACTAACCAAAACCCTTCAAATGTTCCAAACAACAACAGAAACAACCAAAACCAGCCTAGAAATCAAGGGAATGTAGCACTTGCTGCTCAACAAGAAGGTGGTTTTGATTGGAGTGATCATGCAAAAGACATAACCAAGGCCAATGTTGCATTCATGGAAAAAGTTAAAAATGAAGCTGAATCTTCTTCTTCTCAAGTACATCCAAACTCCATAACTGAATTACTTGAAACAATTGATGCATTGAATGTGAAAATAGGAAAGTTGGAGAGTGAATGCTTTAGAAAACAGAGCATGATAAATGTGTATCAAGCTAGTGATGTTACATATGAAGAAAAAATCAAAAGCCTTGAAGAAGATTGCATGAACAGCTACAGAACTCAGTCAAGGTATGTGACTGAAATTGAAGGACTGAAGAAAATGGTAGTTGAAGAAAAGGTGAGAAATACCACACTACAAGTTGAAGTTGAGTTTCTGAATAATCTTGTATCCACTGGAAACATATGTGGTATTTTAAACAAGGTGAAAGAAGAAGATAAATACAAAGTTGTTCCTCCACCTTTTAACAGTAGCTATTCTCTTAAAGTTGTTAAGGAGAAAAGGGAGGCTTATCTAAATCAATTCAGAGATGTGTTCAAAGACAAGGAAGATTTCATTGAACATTATGAAAAAGTTATTGTTGATGAACAAGGAGAATTTGTTTTGAAAGAAGAAGAGAAAGATGAAAAATCAATTGGTGTGCAAGTTTCTGAAGATGACTTCAATGTAGATGATTTGGACAAGGATGATTTAAGTGACTCCAGTGATCAAGTTTCAAACGAAGAAATCCAAGCTGCAGAAAGAAACAGAATAATAAAGAAGCCTGACTCAAATGATCAACTTCCATTGTTGCCTCCTACTACACCAAAAATGAAAAGACTAAATGAGAAGATGAGAAGAGAACATGTGTCATTTGACATATGTGAAGGGTTACAAGAACAAAGGTGGCTTACAATGCTGTAAGGCCACCAAGCAGTGAAGTATTGAGAAAAATCGAGAATAATAACAAGAAGAAGCCTAAAGAAACATTGGAAAGTGATCAGTTTATTCTAGTATATCCTGTCTTTTCAAGTCAAGAGTTATGTGACATTGGAGAGGTTGAAACTATGGAAGAATATGAGAAAAGACAATCAAGACATAAGGGAAAATTGGATGAAGAGCCTATGAACTTACAGAAAATAATCTTTTTGAAAAGCAAGATAGAAAGAAAGGACATAAAAATTGAAGAGTTTGTGCCTTTCTCAATTGATTTTGATGGTCTCAAGACAAAGTAAACACTTGGAATTGAACCACCTAGACCAAGTGAGGGATTCAAAAAGGGAAATGCTCATGAAAGTTTCAAAGGAAAGGTATGGTGTAAAAAGTGTGATGAATATGGTCACCACACTGATTCTTGTCATGAGAGGTTCACTTTCAAACCATTCTATATTCCATATGAAACAAAATTTGGTCAAGATTTTGTAATCTACAAACAGAAGTATGATGAATATTTAGGAAAAGGAAAGGTGTGTGAACATGAGACAAAGAACAATGATGAGAAGAAGGTTGTTAAGAGTGTAAAGAAAGATCGGAAGACTGATATGAAACCAAAGAAGAATGTAACTGATCAAGTTAATAGAAACAAGATTCCTATCAAAACTGAATCTGTCGTTAAAAGAAACATACATCCATTGAGAATTGTTCCTAATCTGACTCAAGATCAGTTAAATCTGATGATTCTCAAAAATCATCAAACAATGGGAAGAAAGGGAAGAGGTGCTTTCTCAAGAAAGAAACCAAAAGAATTAAATGGTGATGAGAAATTTCTGATGAAGCATGGATTTGAGCCTCATGTATTCCTATGGAAACCAAGAGGTGAAGTTCAAGAAGCAAAGAAATTTGATGTGAGAGATTTTACTTGTGACAAGGATTATGTGGTGCAAGAGTGCAAAAGCATAATTCCTTATGTGAAAACTCCAAGTCCAACTGACAGTGGATATGAAACTGATGAATCTGATGTTTGTGAAACTGTTTATGAAGATCCTAAGCCAATTCCTCTCACATCCGATGCAGCTATTGTTATTGAAACAGATGTTTTGCAAGTTGATTCAGCTTGCATTTCATCAACCAACTAATCTTTCTCTTTGATTTATTCAGGAACAGTCCACTCTACTGAATGAAGTATGATACATGGATAGTGGGTGTTCCAGGCACATGACTTGTTAGAAAAGGTCACTTGTTAATTATGAAGAGAAATTTGAGGGTCAAGTAGCTGTTGGTAGTGATGAGAATGGTGGAAAGATTGTTGGAAAAGGGATCTTAACTAATGGAAAGGTCACATTTGATAAAGGTTATAAAGTTGGGTTTGATGATTCTCACTGTTTTATTCTCAACCCTGATTTTGTAATCCCTCCAGAGATGATTATGATGATGGCCCCAAGAAATGGCAATTTGTATGAGCTTAATATGAAGGATGCTGTTTCAAGGGGTGGTACATGTTTTTTTTCCAAAGCCACTGAAAATGAATCAAATTGTGGCATTGAAAGTTGTGTCATGTCAATTTTAAGAACATGAACAGATTGGTGAAGGGTTAGCATGTAATTGGCCTACCTACAAGAGAGTTCAAGTTAGATGACAATTGCATCTCATGTCAGAAGGGCAAGCAGCACAAGTCTTCACACAAGACAAAACTCATTGATACAATAGATCAAGTACTTGAGATGCTTCACATGGATCTTTTTGGTCCTGTAAGTGTTCCAAGCATAGGCAAGAAGAGATATTGCCTTGTGATAAATGATGATTTCTCAAGACACACTTGGGTTTATTTCCTAAGTACAAAAGATGAAGCTGCTGAGTTGATTAAAAGTTGTGTGACTAGGGTTGAGAATCAATTGGATGCAAGGGTGAAGATCACGAGAAGTGACAATGACACTGAGTTCAAAAATGGAGTAATGGAAGAGTTTTGCACTGCTAAAGGAATTCTTCAACAATTCTCTACTCCTAGAACTCCTGAACAAAATGGTGTTGCAGAAAGAAGAAACAGAACACTTATAGAAGCTGCAAGAACCATGTTGGCAGATGCTTTTTTGCTAGTTACTTTTTGGGCAGAGGCAATTAACACAGCCTGCTATATTCAAAACAGAGTCGTTCTAAACAAAAGTCAAGACAAAACTCCCTATGAGATTTTGTTTTAAAGGAAATCCTACATCAAGTTTCTCAAGCCATTTGGATGCAAATGTTAACTTTTGAACACCAAGGATTATCTCAATAAATTTCAATCAAAATTCTTGGATTGCTTCTTTGTTGGATACTCAACACACTCAAAAGCATACAGAGTATATGTGAAAGATCACTTAAGTGTGATTGAATCATCTGATATTGTGTTCAATGAAAATCAATTCAATACAGTTGATGGTGCTGCATGGCTGTTTGATCTTGAAAAGCTAATCAAGTCCTTCAAAATTTATCCTGAGGACTTTGATGAAGCTATGTATAAGACAAGTATGGCTACAGAAGAATCTTCAAAGAAACTTGATTTGGACAAGCTGTGGTCAAAGGTTGCTGGAAAAGGACCAGAATACAATTTCATAAATCATTCTTCAATAGCTAAAAATGAACAAGCTCTAGTTCAAGAACAAGATCAAGATTGAGCAAATCAAGACAATCAAGAAAACCTAGATGATCATGTTTTGAATGAAGAAGATTCTAACAATCACTTAAGTGTGATTGAATCATCTGATATTGTGTTCAATGAAAATCAATTCAATACAGTTGATGGTGCTGCATGGCTGTTTGATCTTGAAAAGCTAATCAAGTCCTTCAAAATTTATCATGAGGACTTTGATGAAGCTATGTATAAGACAAGTATGGTTACAGAAGAATCTTCAAAGACACTTTATTTGGACAAGCTGTGGTCAAAGGTTGCTGGAAAAGGACCAGAATACAATTTCATAAATCATCCTTCAATAGCTAAAAATGAACAATCTCTAGTTCAAGAACAAGATCAAGATCGAGCAAATCAAGACAATCAAGAAAACCTAGATGATCATGTTTTGAATGAAGAAGATCCTAACAATCAAGGTGAAACTGAAGAAGCAAGAAGAAATGAAATATTTGAGGACTTGTTTCAAAATTTGAATTTTGGAAACGATGGTGCATCTACCTCTACACAGAACAATGAAGAAGCACCAGAGTTTCATGATGCAACAACTAATTTGATAATTGATGAACATGATATCAATGAGTCAAACCTTGATTCTAATGTATCTACTAATATTGTTTTTCAATCCTCTTATGTTGTAAAGAATCATCCTCCTGAAAATATCATTGGAAACATCAATGAGAGAGTAACAAGAAGTGCATCTGAAACTGCAAACATTTTTTTGTACTCCTGCTTTCTATCCCAAATTGAACTTAAGAACATTTTTCAAGCCATAAAAGACAACAACTAGGTAGAAGCTATGCAAGAGGAGTTGGCTCAATTCAGAGATTTGCAAGCGTGGGAACTTGTAGACAAGCCAAGAAACAGATATGCAATTGGAACCAAATGGGTTTTCAAGAACAAAAGGGATAAGAAAGGCATTGTAATCAAGAACAAAGCAAGACTTGTTGCTTTGGGATGTCTACAAGAAGAAGGGATTGACTTTGAAGAAGTCTTTGCACCAGCTGCAATACTAGAAGCAATAAGAATCTTCTTAGCTTATACTGCCTCAAAGAATATATACGGTATTTCAACTTGATGTCAAATTTGCATTTCTGGATGGAAAAGTAGAAGAGGAGCTGTATGTAACTCAACCACCAGGATTTGAAGACCCTGATTATCCTAACAAAGTTTATACGTTAAACAAAGCTTTGTATGGACTTCATCAAGCTCCAAGAGCTTGGTATGATGAGTTATCCAATCATCTACTTGAAAATGGTTTCCAAAGGGTAGCTATTGACAAGACCCTCTTTTACAAGAAGAAATGAAGTGATTTGCTTTTGTTGCAAGTTTATGTTGATGATATCATTTTTGGGTCAACCAATGAACAGATGTGCATGGAATTTGAAAAGGTGACGAAATCCAAGTACAGTATGAGCTCAATGGGAGAAATGAACTTCTTTCTTGGATTGCAAGTTCAATAGAAGGCTGATGGGATTTTCATATACCAGTCTAAGTATGTGCAGGACATATTAGACAAATTCAAGTGTAATGATCTTAAAACTGCATCAACTCCTATGGATACAAAAGAAAAAAAGGTAGCATATGAAAAGGGGGAGCCAGTGGATGAACATGAATACAGAGCAAAAATTGGATCTCTAATGTATCTGACTGCTTCAAGGCCAGATATCATGTTTGCTGTTTGTGTTTGTGCAAGATTCCAGTCAAGTCCTAAGGTTTCTCATATGAATGCAGTGAAGAGGATCTTTAGATATTTGAAGGGAAGACCTGATCTAGGAATTTGGTACCCAAAGAACCAGTTATTTGATCTAACTGCCTACACTGATAGTGACTAAGATGGGGCAATATAAGCAGGAAGTCTACTTCTGGAGGTTGTCAATTTTTGGGTGACAAATTGGTGTCATGGCAATGCAAGAAACAGACTACAGTGTCAATCTCAACTGCAGAAGCTGAGTATATTGCTGCATCTGCCTGTTGTACACTAGTCCTCTAGATTCAGAATCAGATGCTGGATTATGGTCTGAATTTCTTAAACACCCCTATTTGCATTGATAATACTGCTGCATCTTTTATTGTTAAAAATCTAGTACAACATTCCAAGACTAAGCACATTGAAATCAGTCATCATTTTATTAGGGATTGTAGTGAAAAATGTTTAATTGAGGTGAAAAGAGTTGATACAAGTGATAATTTGGCTGACCTATTCACAAAACCACTTGATAGAACCAGGTTTAACTTTCTTCTGAAAGCCCTGGGAATGATCAACTCTAATGAAGTCTGAATGATGATGTGTGCTTGCTGTGCAAATTGACCATCTTTTCAGAGTCTTGATGAATGTTTGTTTGATAAGTGTTCTATGTGCTAATTGACTATCTTGACAAAAGGTTTAAAGAATGTTTGTGTATGTTACTGTTAATTGATCACTGATGTATGCTTAAGTGATTTGGATAACTTAGGTCAATGATCAGTGATTTTGTGTGATGCCAGGATAAGTGTTCTAATTGACTACTATGCATGTATGCTTATCTGATATCTTGTTAATGCTTTTAATGAGTTTAATCTGATCTAATGGTGTTATTAGGATTTGCTAGACTGTGTTGTGTTATGTCTGCTTCTTTTAATGATGTCATTTATAATTGTGATTTGATTATGTTACTTTCTGTCTGAGTCAAAATATGCTTTTTTTGTGTGTCAAAATTTGTATGCTCAAATGAAATTTTCAAATAAATTTTGTTTAAAACATTTTTGACTAAAACAGAGCAAGTTGTTTAATGGTGCAGAGAAATGATAATATTATTCAGTTCAAAGCTTTATAGAAGCTTAAAAGGTTTTTAAAATGAAGAGACCTCACAAGGTATTTATATTATGAAACCATTCATTTTTGCTTAAACTTATGTCATTTGCTCAAGTTGGAAGGACATATAATGGTATATGTTTGGTCCTGTCATATATTTGTAGACACACAGGATAGCCATTTACCTAAAGACTGAAAGCATTTGGGGCAATTATGATGTTATTTTCTTTTGAATTCTTTCACTTAAAATTATGTCAGTAACTCTAAGTTGAAAGTACATGTATTCTCATATGTGTTTGGTCTTGTTAACTACTTGTAGATATATAGGATGGCCTTTTACCTGAAAACTAAGAGCGACTGGGGTGACTGAATTTTGAAATGTGTTTAAATGGGAAATGATAGTACATTGACTATTTGTCCAATCATATGGATTTAATAGGCTAAAAGGACACTTAGTGCAGTCATTGACATGTATGGTTGCTTTTCCATGATGTGTAAAATATAAGGTGATATAAACATAAAGAAACTACTAAACTTAATGTGGAGTTACATTTTTGTCTATGCATGTTCCAATATACATCTTCCGAATGATGGGCAGAAAAGTGAATATTCAGTCATACACGAGCCCGTTGGTATTTGGTCACAAAAAATGAAGTATCTTATTTGAGTATGACAAAGAACAACTGTGAACTACACTATTTCAAATATTTACTCAACCAAAAGTTGATAAGTGTTCACAAATTTTTATAAAGAGAAATGCAAACATGAGGGTTAATTTTAGAACTACAGGGGTGGAGGCAATCATATAAGTCCTTTAAACATTCCGAATAAAAGGCCTGTAAGTCCAACTTGTGTGGCGTATAAGTCCAACGTTCAACCTCATATATGTTTGTAAAACTTGAATAGAAATATCTAAATCTTTAAACTGTTCTATCATTAAAAATTTTGACCATATATCCGGGGGTCGGAGTCAATTCGGGTGACCTGGAGAAAGCCAAATAAGCCTTGAGAATAGATATGGAGCATCAGAAAGCAATATGTGTAATCCATTTAGTATTATGCATCTTAAATGAACCTTAATCATATCACCAAAGAAATAGATTCATACTAAGTCTAGACATGCTGTTAACCTGGCTAAACTGTCATAATGATGCTGAGAATGAAGTATTGAGAAACAACTTAGTCAATATGATCCCATGATTGAGATCTTTTCAGTAATAGATAGAAAATAATTTGAAAGGAAAAATAACTGAAATTTGATCTCTAAATGCACCATTGTTCTTAAACAATGATTTTTATTGATAAATATGTTTCATATTTGGTTTAAGTCAAAAAGAGCTGCATTTTACCTTCAAAAGGTTTAAATATGTATTTTCGGGTAAGGTTTGATGTTTTCAACTGATGATCGTCGTTTGAGTCAATCAAAAACCTAATTATTCTAAATAGTTAGGGCAAGTAGGGTATCGTATCACAAGGAGTATATGGTCAATGCAATTCGTGTACAGACTTAATATTATGAAGTGAATGGTTTTAGTGCTGATCACACAAGCAATTAAAGTGAGTTTATAGAACTAAGCAACGAACGAACAAGCGAGTTGTAAACAATTAACAAAGCAAATCACACCTGGGAATTCAAGTAAGCAACCAAACAGTATCTCATGCAACCTAACAGATTGATTATCAATGATTAACTGAAAACTGGTCAACCAGACAAAACCTTAGACGTCAACAATTACTTTACACATGGCACTGGTTATCAAACAGTCCTTGCCAGTGTGACTCAGTTAATGGTAATTGTACGTTTTATCGTATTCAATCTAACCAAACAGTTATATGAATAATTATCTAGCAACTGGTAACAGATCGTTCAGACCAACGTAAACCTAAACCGACCGAACACACAGAAATACTAAATATCTATAATCATATATCAATCATCAATAATAAAACATAAGTATTCTTAATCACATGAGAAAAACTGTAAATGGTTACAAACTATACATCCCGGGTGCGATTCTAGGAGATTAGCCGAGCCTAGACATCATCAAATCTTCGATAAGGATGATAGAGATCATGCGGCAGGTCTTGACACGAGCTAGGATAATGGAAATCGCCTATAGGACTGCTGGAAATCGCCTTTGGTTCGTAAAAACGGAGTTAGGGTTGTTTAGAATGAAAAATATGCTTAAAACCTAATTTTCCCGTCTTTTGTGTCCATCGCCTATCGCAATGGCCATATGACCATCCCATCGCGTACCACGACTTAAGAAAACCTCATTTACATATTCCTCTCGTCGAGAAACCCAAAATTCATATATTATGGCTCCCGTAACTCATTTTCTAGCTTAGGATATGCTCGTTTTACTTCAAGGTCGCATTTTGTCAACCCATCTTGTTCAGTTTTAGCATTGGCTTATGATCACTCATCTATACTCTTCCCGAATCCTTGAAACACTTCCCAAGACATCAAATAATGCTTCGGTCTTCCCGAGATATCATTCCATGCTCGTACAGGTCTCCAACTTAGAATCTTTATCGATCAATTACCTGAAATACAAAAGCACGTATGAAGTAGCAAAGTTCTAACAATATATTCAATAAAACTACATAATTAATACGCTAACATATATACAAAATACCCGACCATCATCAACCTTTCCCAACACACTTAGATGTTGTTTGTCTAAGTTTATGTATTTCGGGCATGCTTTGATGTTTTACATAATTTCGGGTAGACTTGACTGTTTTAGTTGAAGTTTACCCCTTTTCGGGCAAGCTTGGAATTTGAATATGTTACTTCTAGGAAGCTTTAACAAGTTCAAGTTATTCTAGCAAACTTAGTTGTCTTATAGGATATTTGAATTATTCTAGCAAGCTTTACATTTCAAAATGTTGAATATGAATTTTCTAGCAAGCTTTGATATTTTAGGCATTTCTAGCAAACTTTGATGTTTTGTTTAACTGTTTGAGATATCCGGGCAAGCTTGATGATTATGTGAATACTTAAATGACTTATTCATGTTTACGAGTACACTTTCTGTTTAGAGCATACTTTAATATCTTATGATAAAATAGTCTTCTCTAGCACATTTTGCACTTCTACAGTTGTTTCGGGCACACCTTTGTAAGTGTAAAAGACCTTAAATGAATATTTGTTAACTGATTGACACTTTCGGATAAGGTTTGTGATTTGTTTAGTTATTCGAGCAAGGTTGATAATTAGAAATATTTCTAAGATGTTACTTTGGGTATCTTAATTGATTCCTAGCAAGGTTGCCTATTTGATGCTTTATACTTGATTATTTGTCTTGTGATTCATTTCTCGAGCAATCTTGTATTTCGAGTAAGCTTCCTTTATTTATTTCTTTTTAGAATTATTTTTAACTTTATATTTTCTGAACAAATCTGAAACGAGCAAGGTTGGTAAAATATGTTTTTCTAGCAAACTTAAGTGAATAAACTTTTTCGGGTAAGGTTTACTAAAATGTGCTATAACGAGCAAGGTTTTAAATGGGAAAACATTATCGAGCAAGGTTTTAAATTGAAAAGATATTTACTTGGATAATGTTACTGTTTGACGGCTATTAACTCACTACAAGACAAAAAGCATTTAAAACACACTTTCAAAAAGTATATAAGAGGGAGTTAGAGAAAATTTTACCACTTTTATCTCTCTCTCTCTCTCTCTCTCCTTCCACTTTTTCTCTCATTTCATAAACCCAACCGCCTTAATTCAATCATCTAAACTTCCTAACCCTAATTTGTCAGCCCACACAATCCTATCGGTACGCATCAATTAAGTGTTTTTCGACAATGATTACGTGATAATGGGCATTTAATTTTCATCTTTACTAACTCTCTGTTTCTTATGTAGGTTTTTAATTTGTCAAAGATCAGGTTCTTAAAGACATTTCTTCTCTACTTCTTCAAATTATAACCTAATATCATTCAAAGATATTAACTTTATGTGTAATCTTTACTTTGAATGTGTTTGTTTTTTATTAATCAGATATGGCGGATAATGAACCAACATACCCTTTTGAGCACAAGCACAAAATGTGTGCTCTGTTGCAAGTTAGTCCAGATAATGCGGATGTGGCGTATATGATAAGGTGGCTACAAAGATCAAATATTTGATTCGCCTTGACAGAGTGCCCTTTGATATATAGAAATCATCTGTTAGACTTCTGGCGCTCAGCCACTTTACATGATGACATAAATGGTAGGCGTCTGGAAGCTACCGTAGCCACTCATGAGATCAGGATTACTGTGAGACTGATCCGAACATGCCTACAATTACATGATGATGACCATAACCCAATAAACTTCACCACTGATCATCTGTTAAAGATCTTTACACAAACTATGGGTTATCAAGGGATTGTCCATGAGGGACAGTTCCAGAAGGGCATGTTTCCATATATTTATCGATTCTTAATTCATCACATTATACAAGGATTCGCTCCTCGCAAAGGGTCTTGGACTCTGATGAGCAGAGATCTGGCTAATGCAACTGTAGCCATTGTGTATGATCTTCCGTTTAACTTCTCGAAAATGATTTTTGATGAGATGGTAAGTATATTGAGGAAGCCGAACAAAGAGAAATTCTTAGCATATCCTAGATTCTTTCAGATGTTTTGGACAAAAATCTGCTAAGGATAATGTATCCAAATCTGTAATTGTGAGGTTTAGTGCTACGATAATAATAACGATTATATGAATGAAATAAAGATGAACACCGTGATTTGTTGCGAGGAAAAACCCCTTGATCTTGATTAGATAAAAGGAAAAAAACCCCGGGTGATGACAAACCGTCTATCACCACTTTATTAATATCGAAAAAGGTTACAAATGGTGGAGATATTGATCAGTGTTACAATGAAAGCTAAGTGTACGAGCTGTGATAGAAAGAATGGACCCCAGGTGAAGGATAGAAGATCCTTGCTGAAAAGGTTGAGGATCCTTGAGTTGGTTGACCCATGGACCCCAGGTGAAGGATAAAAGATCCTTGCAGAAAAGTTAAGGATCCTTGAACCTGTTGACCCATGGACCCCGGGTTAAGGATAGATGATCCTTGCTGGAAAATTGAGGGTCCGTGAGTCTGTAGATTCATGGCTCCCGGTTAAAGGATGGATGATCCTTGACTAGGTTGAGCCAAGGATATTGGAGTGTTAAAATCCAACATCCTATGCATCAGAGGAGTTTGATCCTCTACCGGCCTCTTAGTCCTCTTGAGGTCTTCTATCTCCCGAAGGATCCTCTGGTTAGTCTTTTTTTGTTGCTCCATGTATGCTTTGACCTACGAAAACATATTAGAAACATCATTGTTAGTATTAACTATCGAAGTGGCAGCAGTAGTTTTCGAGCTCTGGAAGACTGGTAGTTGCGTCTTGTTCCCAGCAGCTGTAGCCCTTGTTTTCCCCGTGATTGGAGGAGGCATCGGTGGCAAAGTTCTTGAGGAGAGAGGAACCGAATATGGCATTATTGATGAAGCAGAGGTTGAGGAATAGTGAGGAATAGTGCTATGCTAATATCAACGATTATATGAATGAAAAATGAGTGAACACCGAGATTTGTTGCGAGGAAAAACCCTTTGATCTTGTTCAGATCAAAAGAAAAAAATCCCGGGTGATGACAATTCGTCGATCACCAATTTATTAATATCAAAAAGGGTTACAATGGGTGTGGAGATTAGATCGATGTTACAGTAGTAGGTAACGTGTATAGAGAGAATAGTGAGTTCTGCTCTAAGAGTGTGTGAGTACAAGTGATATATCTAATCGATCATATCTCGATGATTATAAAGAAAATAAATACAACAATAAGTCTTATCTATCCGCCACTATTCCACTAGTATTTCAACGTTCATTGACCACGTGCTGGTAGCTTCCAGTAGCGAAATTTAAGGTGGACCAAGTCACATAGCCGTTACTACTATTGAACAATAACCTACACACATGAAACAATTGTTAATTATATTAACCTCTGAGGATCCTTGATCTTCGACATGGTTCTGGAGCTCTTCGGGAGGATAACTGATTCAGACATATCTTCAAGGATAATATATCCTTAGCAGAGAAAATATCAGTCCTAACAATTGCCCCCAAAATGGTGGGTGATAGTGGAACACAGCTGTCATTTTGAAATTCAAAACTTCTGCGAAAACTGGATGATGGGACGGTTTGCCAGATATATTTACCATTTAGCCCCTGAGATAATCATAACCGCCTATATATGCCGCCGTATTTCTTTCTTATAATCACATATCCAAGCAACGCATCAGGTATCCATCTCTTTCTTCTCTTATTTTCTTTGTCTTTGTAATAATGTCTATTGTTTCTTCTTCTTCTTCCCCTTCACACTATTCCAACCAAGCGTCTGAAGAGTCTGGATTGTCTAAGATGCGTCCACAAAACCTGATAGCAAACCCTTCTATCAAAATCTGCAAGCTAACAGACCCCTAAGTAGACGAACTTCGAGCATTGTTTCCGTCGGGAACGGATTTCCGTCCATACGATGCCGGAATCCGATGCGACGTTTACTCTCAGATCTGGGTTTGTATGCCGGCTTGTCCTTTCTTGATCGGTTATCGTTATCCATTCCCTGCCTTTACCAAAAGCTTTTTTGATTCCACGGGCATATCCTATATTCAGGCTATGCCTATGGTGTGGCGAGTTCTTAGCATCATAGAAAGAATCATCGAGGAACAAAAGATTGACTTTGGTCTTCCAGAGCTTTCACATCTATACACCCTTACTACCCGCGGTCCTGCCCGATTCATCTTGAAATCCAAGCCTCGACAACCCCACCCGATCTTGAAAGTCACTTTAAATGATTCCTTCTGGAGGAATAAGTTTTTATTTGTAAAACGTGACTCCATACCTGGAGGGATTGACCTTCCTTCAAAGTGGGTTAGAAAGGGTAGGATCCTGGATCCTTAAAAAGTAGTAGGATCCTTGATGCTTTAATTTTAACTCTGAATCTTCTTTTTGTTGCAGTGGACAACTTTGCTTCTTTGGGTAAGTTACCTGGTACAGAAGAGAAAACAAAACGGTTGCTTGCACTGGATACCGAGGTTAGAACCTTTCAAGTCCATTTCGTTGAAGCTTTCTGTGAAATATCCTCGGGTTCCAGCATGTCAAGTAAGTCTATTATAGTAATTTAAGGTAAATAAAATTACTTAGAATACTTATCTGTTAACTTATCTTTTGTAGGCGCCAAGAAATCCCAGAAATCAGCTAGCAAGTTTTCCTTAGAAGACATTGATTGTATGGTCACCTCCCCGGACATCAAGAAAGAAGCTTTGAAGGCAACAACCAGTTCCGAGCCCAAGACTGCAATGACCAGAGCTAAGTCCGCTGCTTGTAAAAGAAAGAGGTCCTCCGATTCCGAAACCCATTATGACACAGTCCTCTTTGTAAGTATCCTGTATCGTGATATTTTGAATTTTAGGATCCAATATCCTTCTAACCCTGGTTACATGGTTGTATACAGGATATGAATGCTTTCAAAGAGCATTATGAAAAGGTCATCAGCTAGATGAGTGAGAAGCTGTCAGGGCTAGGGAAAGCCGTGGTTGCCAAGGACAAAGCCATGATCCACCTCTCCAAAGACAAAAAATAGTTGGAGGATCAGCTATCCTTAGCGGAAACCTAGCACCAAGAGGCAGTGAAGCAGGCTACATACGAGGCTAAGATATGGGCCACTAGGTCGGTGTTCCAAGCACGGATTAAGATTGCGAAGGAGGCCAGTGATCCTGCTTTTGATAAGACGACCTGGGACGTGAAAAAGTGGAAGACCGCCCTGGAGGCTCTTGGTGGCGAAGATGATGAGGAGATGGCTGACGAAAATGAGGCTAGGACTAGTGGTGTCAAGGAGGTGGCTGAAGCCGGTGATGGAGAAGGTTCTGCAGAGGGTGAAGATGCAGCTTAAGTGGGCGATGAAGGAGATGAATTTGGAAAATTCAAGTAGTAAGGATGGTGGAGATGGAGGAGATGATGGTGGACATGGAATAGTTGTAGGAGGAGTTGGAGAGAATGTTATTATGGAACAAGCTTAGGGGGAGAATGTCCATTTACCTACACCACCAACCACACCACCTTTCTCACCACCCCATAACCAATTAAACCAATCCTCACCCATCCAATCACCACCTACCCATACCCTAAGCCCACCTGAAACCCATAACTAGAATGACCAAATCTTTTACCTTCCCTTAACCCAAACCCAACCCTTTATCCAAGATCCAAGCCACATAACACATGAACCATATATTCCACAATCACTTCCTACACTTCTACGAAACTTTCAACCCAACCAACCCACATTCACAATAATCCATTCCATAACCCTTTCAGTACAAAACATCAACCCTTTGCCCTCAACAAGCCCAAACATAATTGAAAGTCCTCATACTGACCCAATCCAACCACAATCCCAAACCATAAACCCACCCACTGATACAATCCAACCTTTACCTGAGCTCTTCTCTACTTCACCACCACAAACCCCTCCGTATCATACTTATCTGTTTCAAAGGAATATGGATTTAATCTGTGAAAAACTTGAATTGAGAAGCCAAAATGTAGAGGTATTAAAAGTGTAACATCCCGTTTTCTAGTTTTGGTTAATAAATGAAATATGAGTTATTATGAGTCAGGCTAGTGTTGGGTTAAATAGATATGGGTTATGGACTTGGGTCATGAAAGAAGGAAAAAGACCATGGGCTTAAGCCCATGATCCATAAATATATAAACCTTTAATCACCCATTTAATTTCATTTCACACATATTCCATACACCCTCAAAACACACACTTAAGCTCTCTATCTATTCTCTCTCTCTAGTCGAAATCACCAAGGAAAACTGATCCCGATCCAAGGTAATGATAGTATGATATTGTATGAGCTTAAACCCGATAGATATGGTCACGAAACGACGAGTCGACACCGTTAAACCGTTTAAGTCACGAGAACCGGATGGAATCGGGTATAAACTGAACCTAAGATGAGCTTAGGGATCACCTTAGCTCAGATCTGGATCGAACAGGATGAAAAACGGTGAAAAACGAGTTAAAACTCGTTTTTCCGACGAATCCGCGGTTTTCCGGCGGCGGCGCCGGAAAAGTGTATACAAGGTTAAGGGATATCAGGGAATGTTCTGACATTCCCTGACCTAACCCTAATTCATTAACGGAAAGTTAACGAATTAGAGGTAATTCGTTAACGAGGAGTTAACGAATTGGAAGCAATTCGTCAAGCGATTCGTTAAAGGAAAATCTAACGAACTAGACTTAATTCATGTTCAAATTCGTTAAAGATAAGTTATCGAACTAGCTCCCAATTCGCATAGATCATTCGTTAAATGAAATAACGAATTAGAAGGTCCAGTTTGCTACTTGGACTGACTCGTTAAGGTCCAGTTCGTTAAAGGGTTTAATTCGCTACAAGGATCAATTCTCTAGGATAAGCCAATTCGTTATGAACCAGTAACGAATTAGAAGTTTAACGGAATGACAAGATCAGTCCCTGGACTTAGTAAAGAATGATTTAATTACAAAGAAGCCTTTGAACTTTTAAGTAGCAAATTAATTAATGATTCAAAATGCTAATGGAAAATGTGATAAGACAGCTCGACCCCAGCCAGGGGCTCTGCCCCTTGGACCCTGCTAGGGGCTGCAGCCCCTAGAACCCCGCTGCCAGGGGCGCTGCCCCCGGACCCCTGTTCGTTAAGGGTTATAATTAGACTAGAAACGCGATATGGGTAGTAATAGTTAATTGATACGTGTAATTGTTACACAGTTAGTCATGCACAGCTAAGGAAAGGAATAACAATTAACGGTGAACTTGATCGAGTTCAGGTGAGTTTCTAGCCCCTTTCCTTGTTATGTTTTCGGGGCTGTGTGCATTCTCGATATGATTAGTTAATACACTTACCTTAAGTGGTAAGTGTATGCCTTATATGATTATGTATAAATGAATGCTTGACGGTGTGTGAACGATCTTCGGATATTGCATGTACCGTTGGTTGATAGTTGAAGATATGAATTATATGTATATAAGGTATGAATGATTGCTTGTCGGTACGTGAACGATCTTCGGATATTACATGTACCGTTGGGTGATAGTTGAAGATATGAATGATATGTATATAAGGTATGAATGATTGCTTTTCGGTACATGAACGATCTTCGGATATTGCACGTACTGTCAAGGTATAATGTTATGTATAATGTACGAATGATATGTATGCATGTTATGAATGAATGTAAGAGATAGTCAGGTACAGAGGAAAGGGACTAAGCCTTAATAATACTCAAGGTAGACAGGGACCGGACCCTATTAATATCCGAGGCAGAAAAGGGACGGAGCCCTTTATAAATCTCGAGGCAAAAAGGGACTGAGCCCTAATAATACTCAAGGCAGAAAAGGGACCGGACCCTAATAATATCTGAGGCAGAAAAAGGGACCGGACCCTAATAATATCCAAGGCAGAATAGAATAATGTAAAGTAAAATTTAGAATAAAGTATGAAGGTAAATATGTATATTATGACCGAATTATGAAAGTATGAGGTACTTATGGAAGTACGTAGCTATGAATGTATTGAATGTTGTATGATTAACTAGAACTCACTCAGTGTAGCTGACTTTTAGTATGCATGCGGGCTAATCGACTGAGACAGTTGGCTTGAGGAAGACACATGGCAGGATCCGAAGAGGCTGGCATCTGGAGATTTGTCGTGATGTTTGAAATACTATGTTTTATGTTATATTTTTGAAAGACAGGTTATGGATATTTGTAATGAATGGTTGACTTTTATATTATTCCGCGAAAGTTTTTATTAACTCTGATATTTAGAACTATGTTTATGAGTAAATCCAATGTACAAATGTGAGACACCGGTAACGGGGCCTTACAAAAAGACAATGAGGAGTTAAAAGCTCAGTTGGCCCAAGCTCAAATGAGAATTCAAGACCTGGAGGCTGAGGTTGAGAAGACCTCAGTTGTACCAAAACAGGGGGAGAATATCCCAGAGCCAACTAACGCTGATGTTGATGAAGATGAAGAGCTGGCAGATGTTGTAGTGAATGTTGAAGAAGACGGTTTAAAGAATATTTAAAATTTGTATTGTAACAGTGATATTGATGATAGTGATGTAAGTGGATTTGATGATAAAGGGTATGAAGGAGATGACTCAGATGGAGGTGAGCAAAACTATGATGCTCAGGACGTATTATCAAAGAAAAATGTGGTAACTGAAGAAGGAGTAAGTGAGATAGTGAATGAAGCTGATGGTATTATGAATGACCAATCCACTGAGAATGTTTTAACTACAAAAGCAATAGCTAATGATTCCATTGCTACTTATGTTTTGACTGAAGCCATTACCACTGATGATGCAACTGATGTGATGGATGAGGATGCTGCTACCGAGGAACTGATCTTAACTGAACAAGAAACAAATGAAGAAAGTTCCAAGAAGGTTGACCATGATAAGGAGACGGAAGATTTATTTGATGATATTGAAAATTTCCCTTCTGAAACTGAAGAAGAAAAGAAAAGAATGAAGGAAAAGGGTAAAGCCATAGTTGATGATGAAGATGAGCCTATGATACACAGGATGTGATTGTTGAGGATGAAGAAGACGAGGATGTATTGGCTGCCAAAAGGTATGAAAAGATTGTGAAAGAAACATCAGAAAGGGAATTCATTGCCCAAACCATGACTGAAGAAGAGTTGGCTGAGCAAGAATCTTTGATTGAACAAGATAACATTGTCAAGACTCTTGATTAGAATGATGATGTAGACCAGGAAGTAATTGAGGTCTTGATCAAGATGAAACAAGCTGAGGAGGTTGACAATACCTTAGCTTTGGTTATTAGTAAGTTTGCTGAATTAGAAAACCCAACCACTACTGAAACTACACATGATGAACCTATCAAGCAGATGGTACCTGACAAGGTTGGAGAACCTATCATAACTACAGCTGCAAAAAGATGGGTGAAACAAGTTGAAGAAGATATTGAGAAAACCCTTCTTCATGGAATTGTGAAGATGATGTCAGATATGGAAAGAAGTATTCAAGAAAGAGGTCCAGATATGATGAATATGATGAAAGCGATGATGAGGAAGTGAATAAAAGGGCTAAGAAAGATGATGAAACTGAATATACTGTTGAAAGCCCTAAGGAACACACAAGCCCTGTAATGGATGTTCCTATTCAAATGATTTTGCCTGAAGAAATACCTGATCATAATGAACCAAAGGTAGATGAACTTGATGAATCAATAGAAAAGGATGATGACACTGAAGTTGAGGAAAGTGATGAAGGTGATACTGATGACGACAACAATGATGATGACAATGATGATGGACAAAGTGATAAGGTTCAAAAGGCTAATATTGTATCCCCTCGAGTTGAAATAACTGATGAACAGAGGGAAAATATACAACAAAGTCTGGATGAGGTAAGAAGGAATAAACCTTTGGTGATTAGTCTGATAAGACTTGAATATAGTCTTGAGAAATTGGCTCCTCCATTTGATGAGGAGTTGCAAAAGTTGATTGATAAGGAGGATTATGAGATTAGAAAAAGGGTTGAAAAGAAAAATGCAGACTCTATGAAGTATAGAGAGTATTGGAGAAAACAAGACTTAATGAGAAAGATCTAAGCAGAATGAGTTTCCATGATTCGCAAAGACATTACAATACAACCAGAGAAACAATAGAGAAAGAGGAGAAGGAGAGGTTTGAAAGAGAATAAAAGCTAGATAAAAAGATTGATGCTGTGATGAAGAAGTATGGAGGGAAATGTAAGTACTTGACAGAGAAAGGGATGGCTCCTGAGATGGTTGATAGTCTTACAAAGGAGACGGTTGAATCTCATTTTAGAATATTATCAATGAAAGATCAACCAGAAACCTCTGCAAAGAAATCAAGACTTGTATCTTTGGTTAAAAAGACTAAAATTGAAAAGAAAAGAAAATGGGAAAATGAGAAATTGGAATTGCTGGATAGATTGATGGAAGTAAAGGGGAGGCTCAGTGAACTTGAAGGCATGAGCAGAACAGAAAAATTGACCCTATACATGTCTGAGCTTGAAAATATTAATATGGAAAAAGCTGAAGCATCAAAAACCCCTATTCCTGTGGAAGTCAAACTAGAGCCTGTTGAATACAGAGAACCATGGGAAGATGAGGAAATGATCAAGACCCTAAAGAATGTAATGAAACACAAGGTTATGAAAGAAAATATTTTTGATATGTTGGGAAAGGCTCAATTAAAGGAGTTGTTCTATGAACAAAAAGTTGAATGGGAGAAATTACTGCCAGTAGAAAGAATCCCAAGAAGCTTCATAGCTGGACCAGGTGGAGTACAGTTTGTACCAACCGGTAAGCTTGATGATGAAAATGTTAGAAATATGATTGGAAGATTATTCCTTGATGGAGGAGAAAATCTTGTGGATTTGGTAAACATGCCAGTGGAGATGGTGATCTCCATGTATGAGAAGAAATTTTGGTTAGAAAGGGCCACTATACCCAGGAAAGCTGTTCCAACAAGGCTATCAGTTTCAAGAGCACAAAGTTCTTCAAGAGGACAGAGTTCTGCAACTAGAATCACTCATCAAAGACAAGAAAGGCCACCAACTGATGTGGACCTACTAATTAAGCTATTCTATGACTGTTTCTCGTACATTGAAGGTGGTGATGGAAAGTAGAGATCTGAACGAGATTATCTTCAAAGATGACTTTGCAGACTACAAGAGAGAGCAACTTCAGAAAATGGCAAGTTTGAACTTATATGACCATCATGATAGAAACAAACTTGCAGGAAGACAACAAAATGAGCTATCAAAGCAATTGAAAAGTGAAGCTGAATTGGGATTCCCCTTGTTAAATCAGAATAAGAGATGGAAATTGACAGAAAATGAAAAGACAAGGAAAGGAAAAAAGAATGAGTGACATCAAGCATCTTGAGCTTGATTATACACTCAAAGTAGGGAACAGAAATCCCTTGGCCAACATGATGACCTGCATCAGTATGAGGAGAATAATGACAAGGCCAAACCAAGAAGTTCAGCGGAATGGTAGAATTGCAAGAATCGACTACAATGAGAACAATGGTTTCTACATTCTCAGGAACTCAGATGGAACAACTTTGGCAACTATTAAATCTGATGAAGACCTGACCTTCCTTCATGATGAGGATCTAAAAGACATTATGCACTAGACACTTCCTGATGATCATCCTCATCAGCAACAAATGTTCATATTTAAGGAAAAGGCAGGTGGAGTGAGAATTGGAAGAAGACAAGCAGCCTACAACTCAAGAAGATGAAGATCATATTTAGTTTAGGCTTTGCTTTGTAATGTCCACTAGACAGAATTCTCACTTTGTAGTATTTTAATTTTGATACGTAATTTGATTTTGATTTGATGTGTATTTTGATCTAAGTGTACGTAACCATAGAAGTGTTTTGGTACAGCTGAGTGTGTTCCAATCTAGGGGGAGATTGTTGGGATGAGAAAATTAACTAAATGAAGATTGGAATCTTCTCAACCTCCCTGAATATGGCTAAGTATAGACATCGGGCATACTTGGACATCCGAGCAAGCTTTTACTTAAGCCTAGCAAGGTATTATGCCTTCCGGGAAAGGTTATCTTCTTGAAGTCTTCCTTAGTGATAATCCGAGCAGGGTTCACTTCATCTAGCAAGGTGTTATTCAGGTCAAGCATAGTTTGCATACTAGCAAACTCTTGACTAAACCAAGCTAATGAAGTCAAGTAACTTGGAAGATCTAGCAAGGTTCGATCAATAAACAGTAGTCCGATAATGCTTTGGGAAAGTTATTCACGAAACACTCAAAGGATTTTCCCTAGCAAGGTTCAACTCCGAGCAAGCTACAGTGCTACCAGCACAAGTCAAACAGTGTTACCAGCACACTTTGGTTTGCTTAATAAGTTATTCATTAACAAAGAGTTGAAGGGATTCATGAAGAATAGTTTGCTCGTAGGATCATAACGAGCAAAGTTTGCTATGATCAGGAAGATTGAAGTCTGCTAGGTGAGGATTTTCTAAGGAAAATACTCCAAGTAAAGTCTACCCGGAGAATTGTTCCCAACCACACTTCAAGGTTACCAGGTCTACTCGAAGAGGATAAAAGACACAAAGTCTACCCAAAGACCTGTTTTACACTTAGTATAATTTGTATTATGATTTCTGAATATGTATTAGTGATTAGGGTTTCTAGAAGGAATGACAGCTGTCAGGAGGCAGGCCTTTAAATAGAATGATCTAGGGCACGCCTCCTAACGGATATAGGACAGACACATGAATTGATTGACAACTATTTGACGGCTGACATATTCTTACGGATATTCCGCCTAGAATCATTTCATTCCTTTCTTAGAACCCTAATGAATTCATTTATGTAATCGACTTACTATTTATGGAAATCTTTTGAGTGAATATGTGTGCGTGTTTGTGTGTCTTTATTGTATCCTTCAAGCAACAACTAGTGTGTTATTGATTCCGCCTTTGATACACTATTATTCTTCTCCAATCTAGCTGTGTCGTTAACCTTCTTGTCAACACCCTAACCGTGGGTTAGGACATAGATGGATTGAGTGATCAATCGGGACCGACAGTTTTCTAAATTATGTTATAGGCTATGGTCATTTTGTTTTTCAATCGTAACACATATTAAAGGTAAATTTTAAAACAAAACGTACGTCATTGTGTATTTATGCTCATTATTTTGTCTCCTGTTCGTTATTTTGTCTTTCTACTCATCATTTTATTTTAGTCATTGTGTATTATGTTCAGGTCATTGTTTATTATGTAATTACCATTGTGTTTTACGTTTCAGATCATTGTGTAATATATATTCAACATTGTGTTTTATGGTTTATGTTATTGTGTAATATGCATTAATCATTATGCTTTATACTTTTATGTATTAGATATACTTGTTATTTTATCATTATATTTACATATTATAATTACACAACGGTGTTATTTCACTATTACAATTTTCATATTTCATCATTTTTGAAAAAAAAAACACAATGATAAGCATAAAAACACAATGATAAATAGAGCGACACAATGATAGACATAAGACACAATGACAAACAGAAAGACATAATGACATAACTTGTTTTTTATTTTTATAAAACAAAATCATACTCATATTAAAGATAAAAAAAAGGTTGTTATTATGGTGAACCTTTTTTTAAAAGAAAATGTATAACGAAAAAGTTATAGACGTTTTAAAATGATGGGGAAATTGACATGTGTCTTGCATGTGACTAGAGAAAATACGTGTCTTTCATTTTATGTCTTTCCTCATTTGGTCCCTACTTGACACATGACAATAAATTATGGTTTCTCATCATTCTAATTTTTTGTAACCCTTTGTAGAATAACTCAACCCTTAAAGTTAATCTCCGACGAACTTTTACCTCTATATTAAATATAAATAATGTAAAACAATTTATGGGTCTATTTTAATAAATAGTCAGAAAGTATCCTTGAAAATACAAAACATAGTGTCAGTGTGTTAATGTGTCTTCTTGGTCTTTGTAACATGTTTTGGTCTTTGTAATTGTAAATTTTAGTTAAAATGTTTTTCCTTAAATTTAATTATTTGAACACGATTTGTTTTAGTTTTCCCTAATTTCAAGACGAAATTTCAAAAAGTATGGGATACTGTAACATTTCAGATTTTTTTCGTAATTGTGTTCATTTGCATTTACCCAACTGTAACATCCTATTTTTTATAATAATAATTAAACGGATTTCATTACTTAATGGTGTGCTATTATTTAGTTACGTTAAATAAAAATAATAGAGTGTGGGCTTGGACAATAAAAGATGGAATAAAGGATGGTGATGAGCCTTAGGTTCATGTCCTTAAGTGTATATAAACCTCCTTAAACCTCACTAAAACCCTCATTTCATTCATCCAGCCACCTACACACACTCAAAAACACACACAAACACTTCTTTTCCATTATGGATCATATTTGAATCCGAGCCAAGAAGGGTTTGTGTTAGAACATCATCATACAAGTAAGAAACACGTCCATAATCATGTGTTGAATCAAACCCGTAGCTAGAAGTGGACCAAAAATGTACGTTTTAGATTAAAGGTTAAGTATTTAAGGTCGGTTTGCCCTAAGATTTGATACTAAGAAAAATCGGGCCTTATTATGTAAGAAAAATGTAAACTTGAACGCAAATGTCACACCCCGACCAAAGGCGGAACATGCCGGGGTGTAACGTATTGATTGGAGAATAGCTCAAAGGACACTAATTAAAGTGACGAAAATTATTTAATTCATTAATATCAAACCAAGTACACAATTATAATAATCAAAACAACTACATCATATCCTAAGATAAAAACTAATATCTTCAATCTTGATCAATGTAAATTACTTGTACCTGTAGCATGTATAAAAATAGAGTTTGTCAACATGAATGTTGGTGAGAATACATAAGTTTTAGTTGAGATACATATATAGATAAAAACCACAATTCATATGTTAATGTTTAGCATCACAATTCCCATGAAAAAATGTAAAACAACTAAATAGATGTGGACCCGTTCCTATTGATACGAAATCAAAGTACTTGGGTAAGTGCATGATCATACTAGATGAGGATAGATGAGGATGAGATACCAACCACCAAACCTAAAATAAACAAGCACATAGAGCATTATCATAGAGCATGAAATAATCACACATAAACAATTGAATTGTGTTATGAATAGATGAATAAATAAAAATGAGTAATTTAAATAGGGTATACATGTCACCCCCAAAATCTAAAATATGAAAAAGGGGGATATGTAAACTCACCTTAGAGAATAAGTAAATGAATAAATACGTTAAGATTGGTAGGAGAATAAGCGTCGCGCTCGAAAGGTAGCAAAGTCAAATCCTAACAAGTGTAATAACGGGAAAACTACAAATTAACAATTAGACTAAGAGAGAAAACGAGATGGGAACGGGTATTGAGCGTTTAGCATATTTTATTTAAAGTTAAAGATTAATGAAGATTACTTATAACTTAATATTGCATAAAATATAATTGTTTATAAAATATTCGTACTTATATTATTTAAGCGGTAACTTCTTATATATATTTATAAAAGTGCCATTTGTTTATAAATTACCTAGCCAAATTATTATGTAAAATAATATTATTTACCTTAATTTACGTTTTCTAAATAAATAAAATCTTTTTAAATATTCATTACAAAAACCCTTATAAACTTTTAATAACTATTATACATATATTTATATATATAGATATATGTATATATATATATATCTAGTTTTAACCGAGATTCGGAAAACAACGAGTTAATATATTGGTTTTAATAAGATATAAATTATTTATAATTTATTAAGGTTTTAAAATCATTGAAATTTATTAGTTTAACAAAAATACTAAAAATAAAGGCAAAATGGGGTGGCAGGGGGTCGAACCCGCGACCTCCACCCCGGGATTCAAGTGTCTTAACCAGTTGAGCCATCCAACATCTTGCAACAATACCCATAACCCAAATAATATAAACATAAGCAAACATCAACAGATTTGGCTAAGAACCCTAACGAAATCAATTGATCCAAATATGTTAATGTTTATCCAATAAGCCTTAGGGCTTTTAATCAACACAACATCGCGATTCTAAGCATGTATACAATTACCTCTAACAACTATCAGAGGTGGATGAACGAGATCAAGCAGGGCCGGCGGTTTATTAGAACGAGTTATAAAGAGTGAACTGGTCTAATTAAGTATAGGGGTTTAGACCGTGATAGCTTGAGTGAGTTGTGGACGAGTTTAATTGAAACATAAATGAGTTTATATAGGGTTTTAGGAATTGAATGATCTGCGGTTCGTTTTTGGCATTGAGTTTCCAATTGGTTGTTGATTAACACAATTAAGTTATGATGTGGACGCGTTTTTTATCACTTAACGTTTATACAAAGTCAATTCCGTGATTCCAGGCCTTAATCGTGGGTCATGAAGCAAGAGGGGGGGGGCGACATTGGTGACGGGAAAGGGAGAAAGAAGAGAAGGGTTTTCGATAAATTTTTCAATTTAGTCCCTTAACTTTAGGGTTGGGTACACAAGTGGATAAATGTTAGCTAGGGGTGGATTTTGTACATAGCTCATAGTTAAATCGATAAATAATAAAAATAAATCAATAAAAGAAAAATACATATGTTTAAACGGCGCGATAATTTATTTAGCGTTGAACGTTCGAATTAATAATAAATAAAAATAATCATAAACGATATATGTGTTGGGTTTCGGATTCGAAAAAAATAACGAATGTTACAGTATTCACAACTTTTTGAAAATTTCGTCCCAAAATTATAGAAAAATATAACATAAAGAAAGAAAGTAAGTGTAAAGAGATTTTATATATATATACATATATATATATATATATATAACAAAAAAACACAGATCTTTAGGTGACCCAAATAACGCTACAAACGGAAGGCATGATAAGGACACTTATATATAGGATATATCAGCGGAGTATCCACCATGCCCTTATCACGTCGATATTTGTACTTTTACCCAAAATTCCGAGTTATGACACACAACCGTATTCACCATGAGTTCCATGCGAGGATTTCGATAACTATGCGTGCATTCATAATTATTTAGATCGTCGCATGATGCACATGGTTTGTCCCGTTGTGCGGGTTTGAAAACATGGGTAAAAGAAAACTCCCTTTTTTTTTATTTCAATAGAATCATTTGATCAAGAGCAATGAACATATAGAAAAATATGGGAAATTTAATGATCATAAATAACTAGTAAATAATCTTAAGAATAATAATAATAATAATAATAATAATAATAATAATAATAATAATAATAATAAATATAATAAAATAAACATAAACGAAATTGTTGAAGTTAACCATCAAAAGTGATAACAACAAATGAAATAAATAGATAGAGGAAAATTATATAAGTTACACCTACGATGTAGAGAAAATACTTGTGACGACGACAAAATTCACGCAATAATCGGTTCACACAACAAAAGAAACACATGACTTATGAATATAATAATAGTTGAGAGTTGAAACCAAGATTATAAAATCGATGGGATGAGATAAGAGTACCATGAGAATGTGGTGAGTTTGGAGGGTTTGGGTTGTCATGTATTAAAATATTGAAATAAAATTTATACATGTGACTCCTATTAGATAAAACTATGTACAATACATGTTCATAGTCCCAATTTCCAAATCGTATATAGGAATCGGTCATAGGTAGTTCATTATACAAATAAGGTGCTATTAGATAACCATGCGCATAGACATGCAACATAGTCCTGGTAAACAACCAGTCTATAGACCACTTAAATCATGATAATAAATTGTGTAACAATAAATAGTGCTATAATCGACAAGATATGAATAAATAAGAGATTGAATACTATTATAGATAACCATAATTCTTATTTATAACAAAACTGGAGATTTAATGAAGTTAATACATTAGATTTAAATGAAAAGAACTAAATAAAAGAAACGTCTTTTGCGTAGCATGTCTTCATAAAGGGTTAGGCTTAAACTTGGGAACCGTTGATGTAACACACTTGTCCTTGAGTAGCTTGGTTACTTGTGGTTGGTTGGTTGATTCGGATTTGGTTGACTTGAATTGTTTGAATGGGTTGGGTTTGAATTGCTTGGATGGGTTGAGCTGGGATTGGTTGATGTTGATTTACTTGGGCTTGGTAAGATTGATATTGAGTGGTTTGGGTTGGGTAGGATTGGATTTGGTTCATGTGTGCGAGTCTTGGGCATGCCTTGCGATAATGGTTAGAGTCTCCACAATTGTAACAAGCCCTAATAGTTTAGGGGATTGAGTAAACGGTTGAGCATAAGGTAAGGGTTGGGTAAGAGGTGAGGTAAATGGTTGCATCAAAATTTGGTTGCGTTCACGGAATGTGGTAAAAAGGTGACCAAATTGATTGCAATGGGTTCATTGTCAACACTTGAGGTTAGGTGAATGGTGAAAGTTACACGTGTCACATAATGGGTGGGGTCCTGTGTAAGGTTTCTTGGTGGGTTGGGTTTGTGATTGGGCCAATACATAGTTTTGGGATTTGGAATTTCTTTTATTGTTGCGGTAATGAGGAGAGTTGTTGTGCTTGAAGGATTCGGGCTTAGAAGACTCGGGTTTGGGAGATTCGGGCTTGGGTTCTTTGGTGGGCTCGGATGCAGACTTATCATTGGGCTTCTTGAAATTTTTCCGCGTCAAGGTCCCGGCCTTAACGTGGTTTTCGGTGAGGGTACCGGCTAAGGTGATGGCATCATGGAGGGTTTGAGGGTCACGACTTAGGACGGAATCTTGGATTTTCATAGGCAAACCCGAGATGTACTTGTCGATTGAACGTTCAAGGGGAGTGACCATGTGGGGGATGAGAAGGCTCAGTTCATGGAAATGATCGTTGTAGATGGCGTCATTTCCACTTTCTTGTTTCAAATTCCAAAACTCCTCTTCCAACTTCCAAAGCTCATGTTTCGGGCGAAACTTCTTGAGCATGAGTTTCTTGAGGTCACCCCATGGCAAGGCCATGGAAACCTCAGCGCCAAGTGTGCGCTTCTCACCGTTCCACCAATTGAGGGCATTCTTCTTGATCATGCTCGAGGCGTAAGTGGTTTTCTTGTCCTCAGGACATTCACGATGGAGGAATATGCTCTCCATTTCTTCGAATCATTGGAGGATAATGGTAGCACCGTCGATACCGAAGTATTCAGGCGGGTTGGCATTCTTGAATTGTTTGAGGGGGTAAGCAATTGGGTTCGAAGTTGTAGATGATGAAGAAGCATTCACAGTTTGCAATTGAGAGATGATTGTTGGGAAGGCTTCCACGATTCCCTTGGTTTTGCGGGATGACATGCTACGGCCCGAGTTGCTAGTGCGACGGTTACGGTTGATAAGGCGGGAAGAAGACATGCTAAAATGACGACACGAGAAAAAAAAATTATTATGTTTTGGGGTTGTATATCTATGTGAAATTTTGAGTTTTGTGAAAATTCATGAGAATACAAAATAAAATTTTAATAACCTTAACTTGGAGTATTGATGAAATTGATAATTTGAGAAAATATTCATTTTTAACAAAATAGAAAAATTTAAATAAAAATCTCATCGTTGACATAAGAGTGTGATCGTCACATGACCACGTTTGATACAATGAGGGTAGCAGGTTTGGGTACGTTTGGTGTGATATGATTTGGCCTAATAAGTTCCACACCCTTACCGAACACTCCAGGAAGGCAAACAGGTCTCGCGGCTGATTGAGATTTATGCGCATTGCACTTCCTTAGGCTCGCAAGCCTTGGTGTCAAGGGTTCGGTAAACAAGTTTGTCCCTCTTACAGTTACTACATATCCGTCCCACGAATCATCCTCAAGGAGAGGGGAGTGAAAAGGCGGGATTTCTTAAGGAACTTCCCATTTTTTTTTAAATCGTCCTAAAGTTTTGAAAACAATTTTGAGAGTAAGGCATAGCCTCGGATTAAGTGTGTGATTTTGTGTACAAGAATATTATTAAATCATCAATTAGTATTTAAGCTACTGCAATCAATAATATAATCCAGGGTGCAAACACGTAAAGGCATATCACGTATAGGGACCCTAAGCATGCTACTAGGCCGTTATATCTAACCACCTATCTAATTGCCTTCGGATCTGATACCAATCTGTCACACCCCAACCAAAGGCGGAACATGCCGGGGCGTAACGTATTGATTGGACAGTAGCTCAAAAGACACTAATTAAAGTGACGATAATTATTTAATTCATTAATATCAAAACAAGTAGACAATTATAATAATCAAAACAATATCTTCAATCTTGATTAATGTAAATTACTTGTACCTGTAGCATGTATAAAAATAGAGTTTGTCAACACGAATGTTGGTGAGAATACATAAGTTTTAGTTGAGATACATATATAAATGAAAACCACAATTCATATGTTAATGTTGAGCATCACAATTCCCATGAAAAATGTAAAACAACTAAATAGATGTGGACCCGTTCCTGTTGATACGAAATCAAAGTACTTGGGTAAGTGTATAATCATACTAGATGAGGATAGATGAGGATGAGATACCAACCACCAAACATAAAATAAACAATTAAGCACATAGAGCATTATCATAGAGCATGAAATAATCACACATAAACATATATTGAATTGTGTTATGAATAGATGAATAAATAAAAATGAGTAATTTAAATAGGGTATACATGCCACCCCCAAAATTTAAAAGATGAAAAATGGGGATATGTAAACTCACCTTAGAGAATAAGCAAATGAATAAATACCTTAAGATTGGTAGGAGAATAAGCAACGCGCTCGAGAAGTAGCAAAGTCAAATCCTAAAAAGTGTAATAACGGGAAAACTACAAATTAACAAATAGACTAAAAGAGAAAACGAGATAGGAACGGGTATTGAGCGTTTAGCATATTTTATTTAAAGTTAATGATTAATGAAGATTACTTATAACTTAATATTACATAAAATATAATTGTTTATAAAACATTCGTACTTATATTATTTAAGCGGTAACTTTTTATATATATTTATAACAATGCCATTTGTTTATAAATTACCTAGCCAAATTATTATGTAAAATAATATTATATACCTTAATTTACGTATTCTAAATAAACAAAATCTTTTTAAATATTCATTACAAAAACCCTTATAAACTTTTAATAACTATTATACATATATTTATATATGTATATAGATATAGGGTGAGGTTAGAATAAGAAGTTGGTTATTTGTAAGAAGTGTGAGAAGTAATATCGGGCGTTGGATTTGATCATCTGATGGTGGATATTGTTAGTGTGTTTATTGTTCGGTGTGATTTATTTTGTTCGTTCGGTGTGTTTTTTGTTCGGTGTGTTTTATTTTTTTAAGGGTAAAAACCACTTCTTACACTTCTTAAGATAGTTTTACTTCTTATTTTAACCTTGCTCTATATGTGTGTGTGTGTGTGTGTATATATATCTAGTTTTAACCGAGATTCGAAAAACAACGAGTTAATATATTGGTTTTAATAAGATATAAATTATTTATAATTTATTAAGGTTTTAAAATCATTGAAATTGATTAGTTTATCAAAAATACTAAAAATAAAGGCAAAACGGGGTGGCAGGGGGTCGAACCTGCGACCTCCACCCCGGGATTCAAGTGTTTTAACCATCTGAGCCATCCAACATCTTGCAACAATACCCAGAACCCAAATAATATAAACATAAGCAAACATCAACAGATTTGGCTAAGAACCCTAACGAAATCAATTGATCCAAATCTGTTAATGTTTATCCAATATCGCGATTCTAACCATGTATACAATTACCTCTAACAACGATCAGAGGTGGGTGAACGAGATCAAGAAGGGCCGGCGGTTTATTGATGAAAGAACGAGTTATAAAGAGTGAACTGGTCTAATTAAGTATATGAGTTTAGGTCGTGATAGCTTGAGTGAGTTGTGGACGAGTTTAATTGAAACATAAACGAGTTTATATAGGGTTTTAGGAATCGAATGATCCGTGGTTCGTTTTTGGCATTGAGCTGTCAATTGGTTGTTGATTAACACAATTAAGGTATGATTTGGACGCGTTTTTTATCACTTAACGTTTATACAAAGTCAATTCCATGATAACAGGCCTTAATCGTGGGTCATGAAGCAAGGGGTGGCGACAGTGGTGACGGGAAATGAAGAAAGAAGAGAAGGGTTTTGGATAATTTTTGCTATTTAGTCCCTAAACTTTAGGGTTGGGTACACAAGTAGATAAATGTTAGCTAGTGGTGGATTTTGTACATAACTCCTAGTTAAATCGATAAATAACAAAAATAAATCAATAAAAGAAAAATACATATGTTTAAACAGCGCGATAATTTATTTAGCGTTGAACGTTCGAATTAATAATAAATAAAAATAATCGTAAACGATATATGTGTTGGGTTTCGGATTCGAAAAAAATAATGAATGTTCCAGCAAACAAGATGTCTGGAATGAGACAGGAAAAACGGGTAACGTTTGGACCGGGTTAATGCAAGAAAATGATGTGGTTATAGTCGGCTCGTTTCTTATGCAAGTCGGGCAAAACAAGTCGAAAGGAAATGCTAGAAAGTGATGAGAATGGAAACCAGATATGAATCGAGCCATTAAGAAACTTGATTTAAATGAAAAGTAAACGAATCGAATTGAATAAGGAATCGAATCGAATGAGTAATTCAATTCGATTAGAATCAGTGATTCGATTAGAATGATCATTCGATTAGAATTATGGTTCGATTCGATTGGTTCAAACTTCAGTTTTCTGATGAATTATTAGTAAAGAGCTGTTAATGAAAATAAAATTTTTTCAAGCTGATATGGCAGCTTGACCCCAGCCAGGGGAACGCCCGTTGGACCCTGCTAGGGGCTGCTGCCCTAGACCCCGCTACCAGGGGGCGCTGCCCCCAGACCCCTGTAGCTAAGGGTTGCACTAACCTAGAAGTATTATATAGTTATAGGTAGTTAATTGATACTTATAATTATAACACAGTTAGCCAAGCACAACTAAGGAGGTGTATTACAGTTAACTCTGAGAAGCACAAGGCATATGTGAGTTTCTAGCCCCATTTCCTTGTTATGTTTTCGAAGTTGTGTGTATACTCGATGTGATTAGTTAATACACATACCGTAAGTGGTAAGTGTATGATATGAGAATGTTTTATAAATGATGAATAAATGATATATGAATGCTATAGAAAAGATTAAGAGTGTGCATGAAAATATTGAAATATAAATATAAAGAAAGGTATGTTTGTATGGTAAAAGGGTGGCAAACCCTAATAATATATGTGAAATGAGGGTGGCAGACCCTAATAATATCTGTGAAATGAGAGTGGCAGACCCTAATAATATCCGTGAGTTTTAGGGCGAAAGGCTTTTTAAAAAGATATAAGTATGTACGTAAAGTAAGATAAAATATGAAAGTATGAAAGAACGAAAGTATGATAGTAAGAATGAAGGTATATACTTATGTATGTACAAAAGAAAGTAAAGCAGGTTAAGTATGTAGTATATGACGTATTTTATGTTGTCTGATTAATTAGAACTCACTCGGCGTAGCTGACTTTTAGTATGCACGCAGATGAATAGACTAAGGCAGCTAGCTTGAATGAAGACACGTGGTAGTGGACTGAAAATACTGGCATCTTGAGAAGAATGTTATGATGATATATTTGATTATGTTTTTGTTTTGAAAGACAAGATTTAGAATGTTATGTAATATACGGTTGACTTATTAAATTCCGTGAATAGTTTTAATTCACTCTGGTATTTAGAACTGTGTTGAGTAAATCCAACGCCAAAGTAGGGCACCGGGATCGGGGCCTTACACCAACTCAAATGTAATTCGAATATTTCGTATTATATAAAGAAAGTTATTTATTAGTATTTAGCTTGGTTTAACTTATTTTATATTCTCATAACTTTCAAACTCGTCAAACAACCCTTAAAAATCTTTAATATCACTTAAAATGTCTAAAAAACGCATGTATAGAAGTTTAGGGATTAAAAATGACAACAATTGAAACCCAGGATCTTTCCCCACCTGCCGCGTAGCGCGGCCAATTCTGTAGACCAGCCAACTCATTTTTGTTTTAGGACACGATTATTACCAACAAACTTGTTCAACGAAGAGAAGAAAAGTGTTATAATAAAACAATAGAAATAAGATCGAATATTAGGTGCAAATTTGACGAAGCAAAGAAAACATTGTTATTAGTTATTGTTATTACATACAAGTGTTTGAGCAAAGTTGTAATAAATTAACCACAACCACAATGGCATTTCAATAATATAGCTTTTATATAAACTCCTAATACTCACAAACATTAAATTACTAAACAAACTTGATTAATTAAGTGAGTATAAATGTTAATAAAAGGATAAAATAGAATAGAATGTTAGGTGCGAGTTTGACGAAAAAAAAAACATTGTTATTACAAACATTAAACCACCCGCCACAATCACAATCTCCACCTCACATTTTTCTTTTTCGTACACTAACAAAGTGACGAGTAACACCACCGTAAATCACACGACACTCTCTCTCTAGCACCACCGTCACCGGCGGCCGAAAAATACAACCTCCCACCATGGCTATGGCTTTCAAGATGGTATATCATCTACTATTCCTTGTTTATAACTTTCTTCTCAAACTTAAGTATTATATGTGCATAAAACTGAATCAATTGTTATGGTATGTATCGTCTTATCTAGTTGCTTACTGGACAGTTTTTTTTTTTTTTAATATAGTTAGCGTTAAAAAAAACACGTTTGTAAACACGATTAACTTTTGTAGGCGACAACGGGGATGTGGGTGGCGGATGAATGCAAGAGTTCGTTCATGGAGATGAAATGGAAGAAAGTTCATCGGTATATCGTGTTTAAAATCGATGAGAAGTCGAAACTGGTGACTGTTGATAAAGTTGGTGGTGCCGGAGAAGCATATTCCGATCTTGCCGCCTCTCTACCAGATGATGACTGTCGTTACGCCGTCTTTGATTTTGATTTTGTCACAGTCGACAATTGCCGAAAAAGCAAGATCTTCTTTATTGCATGGTTAGTCACCACCCATCTCTATATTCTGTATTCTATATATTATTCTTGCGTATTAGTTACTCTAATATTTTAAAAACTCAAAATGGTTGATCATACATAAGGACTAGTGAGGTTTCTGATTACACATGAAATTAGAAAACTTCATGTATGAGAATCTTTTTTATTACCATTAAATATTTCTTTTTTTAAAGTACGTTGTTTATAAAGAGCTGTTGAATATCTAGCTCCGAGCAATTGTCAACCGTCAAATTCATATATATAAATTTCAAACTTAAAATTAATTAAAATTTACACCGGGACAATTACAGACTAACGGCAGATAAACGGACAACAAGCTGCGCCGCTACCCCCTTCTGGCTTAGGAATAATCAAGTTAAAACAAAACACAATTATAAACTGAACCGCGTCAGGGCCGAGAGCGCCAAAGGTGTCGAAAGCAAACGGTATTTTTCATGCAATCTTAATGTCACCATGACTTAAGTAAATATCAGTTTAGGCAAAGCTTGTTTCATATGGAAGTGGCTTGACCACTTCTAGCTTTATTAGTGACGTTCAAGCCTGTTTCTTTTAATGATTTATAGGTTTAACCGTAAATCAATACTAAACCGTTCAATGTTTAAACCATAGTAATTTTTTGGTTTTATCATTTGAGCTTATGAACCCTATAAAATATGTGACCTTTATGGTACATATGGTTGTATTCAAATTCATAGAATTAATTGATATGTACAGAAAGTATAATTCTGTAACATTGTAACATATATACTATTGATTTTGTATATTTTTGTAGTATAATATTGGATGATTTTAACCTTTTTTGATCAATCTTATCGTCAAACGGTTCAATATATTGTAAGAAATCTACAAAACAAATTACTTTTTGATCTGGTTTTACTACTTGAACTCTTAACGTGATCCCTAATTCACCCATGCAACAAGTTGTAACACGGATCTCGCATGTGTGATATATTATTTATGGAAAATTAATTAACTTAATGAATACTAAGTAGTACTCTTAGAAATATTGTTATCATTCAATTCAATATAAAAATATAGTATATAAATATTTGAAAAAGAATAAGGTTAATAATCTTACTTTAAATAACGGTGTGGAAACGTATGAATAGGAGAAAAAAGACAACTGACTCTATTGCAAAAAGTGAAAATGAGATCATATTGGACCATGTAGTTAATTCCATAACATGATTACAAGTTACAACTATATAGCTTGCGTTGTTTTTCCACAAGTAATTATTATTATAAATTTATCTATTTAATCATTATTAACTTATATTCTTATAAATGTATGTAGGGCTCCTAGTGCATCAAAAATAAGGGCAAAAATGTTGTATGCAACATCCAAAGATGGAATAAGAAGAGTGTTGGATGGCATTCACTATGAAGTTCAAGCAACTGATCCAAGTGAGATGGGGTTTGATGTCATCCAAGATAGAGCAAAATAATATCAACAAAACCAACATCATACCCCACCCCTATTACCCACCCACCATAACCCATCATACCCCACCCCTATTACCCACCCATCATAATATATGTTGTCTAATAATCAATCACACCTACTAATTATCATCATGTTTTTGGCATCTTTCATATTGGTTGAAGTCTTTTTTTTTTTCCCAAAATGATAATTTATTGAAACGATCAATTCTATTATGACTTGTACTTTGTACGGTAAAAGAGTCATTTTCTTTGAATCTGATCACCGTGACTGACTTAACCTTGTGTTATCGATTTCGTGATGTTTATTACAAGAGAAGGGGTTTCTTCAAAACGATATGTATGATCCGTACAATCACCCAAAATTCTTCGAGTTTGATCATCTTCTATAACTGTGACGGAAAATCATCTGCAAACAAAGTAATTAATTGTATATGTATCAATACAATTAAAAGGATATATTGAAATAATTTTGTTGCATAATTATTAGAAACCATCACTTACCGCTAATTATCCGAGACGAAAGTTAACTTGCGACTAATATTGTAGACTATAACTTACATTACATAATCTAATACGAATTTACGACAGATTTTGTTGGGTCACGATTTGGTTAGACTGACGCATATCAAAAGGTCATGACATGATCAAGACTAAAGTGATATAAACGAAGACGAGTTGAAGAATTACATTATGGTTATGATGGTGTAATACCAAAATCCCTATGGATTTCGGTTAGGCTAGTTGGGGCTTGGTTAGGCTTGGCCTTTGAGCCTTTTGTATGGTAACCATATATATAGTAAATGTTTAGTCATTAGTTAGGGTTAATCAGTGGTAGCCACCATCAAACTATTAGAGCGCTTAGAAGGGTATAGGTTTATGTATCTGACAATTTATTGATAATAAAATCGTATGCATTGAAACCGTATCATCTAATCTTGTTATTGTTTTTCGTATTATTGTTCTTGAATCACCACGATATTTGAATTCTCCACAAATATCGTGTTTGGGTTGATATCCTACTGTAGTAATCCAGATTCGAGACTTACAGATATGCTACATGTAACTTGGTGATGCAATAGTTTGGTGATTGAATGTTTGCAATACATTTTTGATGGAATATTCTAGTGTCATGCTGCAATAGATTTGCAATGACTATTTTTTTGCGACAACTTGTGACCGATCTCAGTCTTTAACAAAAATCTCTAGCAAATACCCTTTATGTAGTAGGGTGTCACATGGTCATAACAAAATGTTAGTGATAGAACTAGAACTATTTAAGTAAGATGTCATTGTTGTCACACCCAAAAATCGTTAACTTGGCAAAGAAAAACTTAATTTAGTTATTTTGGGCGGTGACAGACGCTGTTCAGCCAATCATATTCAATAATAATGAACCATAAGTTGGACTTTATTAAATATCAGAGTTTTACATGTGTCAAACATGCACGATTCTATTTTAAATTACAAGTCCAACTATCATTCATTCAAACGCACAACACCATTTTCCCGAGTCCTTCATGAAGCATCTATTTTCTACATTTACCTGAAAAGTATGTTAAAAATAATTTTGTCAACACGAATGTTGGTGAGTTTCTCAATTAAAAACCAGGATGTAGCAGTTCTCGACTTTACACCCATTTATTCATCATTCTTATCAATTATAATATTCATTATTCACCATTCTTTTCAATGGTAATACTCATTATTCACCATTCTTTTCAATGGGAATTTAATTTTCCACTTTTCCAAACGTAGCTATATATTTCTTAAACAAAATGCATTAGTTGTAAACGAGCAAAGAGTACAACACATGTATGACTATCATTTATGATAAACCTGATGCATACCAAAATAAAAATATTCCCACATTTTCAACCAGGGCGACTAAAAGAGCGGGGGGCGTCGCCCCGATAGATCTACCAATATTTTTAGGCCCTTTCTCTCTAGGTTAACGATTTTTTCTTTTATTATGAATCATCCCATTTAACACAATTTGAAAAATATATAGCCATTTTCTTTGCATACTTCTCCCCCAAAAACATTTATAAATCATTAATATATTTAAAGTGGATATTTACGAGAAAACTCACATTTTCCTCAACTCAAAAAAATTCAAGTGTGATAATATGCCAATCGACGTCAAGATCTTATTAACAGTCATCCAAATGATAACCGGATTCCTATGTTTAATACCAAGTATATTAACACATAAACATCGATACAAATAGAATCTTATCATAACTTAATATATTTATCCTCACGTGTCTTATTTATGATAATTCTAACAATTAAATTACAAACTTTTATTGTTTAAGCAAAATCGTAACTGAATCGAACGTTTCGGAATATCCTTATATATATATATATTGGAACATCATAGTTTCAAATAATCGTTGTAATATGTTTTCGAAACTAAACTTGGACTTTATTTAATAAAATTATATATACATATTTGTTGTATATTATAATAACCTTTTATTAACCGATTATTTGAATAAAGTATTTTGTCCAATATCGTATATACATTTTTATATCATAAATATACACGAATTCGTCAAAGTCTCGATTGTATTATTTTTATCACTCGATATTATCTAGCGGTTTTTTAAATATTTATTAACAACATTTTGTCCAAGTTATTTCTGACAACAATATTTATACTAATCTCTCGTTATCTATCTTTTTCAACACTTAAAGATATAAAATATATACCTCCTCGCGTACGGTTCGAGCCTATAAATCTTCTCAAAACCCGCATGCAATGCGATCCGGATACACCAACGCGTTCGCTTTTGTGGCATGAACGTTTCTCCGGTCTCGGATCGTCCGTACGACACCTCAAAACCTGCATGCAACTCATTTTAAGAAACTGTTTTCGTTCTAAAATCTTACCAGTAACTTACGAAGCTTATAACTTACCATCTAGACATCTTATCAACGATTCCTTCGGTGGAGTCAAAGTTTATATGTTAGGAAGGTTCACTGAAACATCAGCTTGATCCGATGGTCAGATCTCCGGAAATCTGCATTTCAATATGGCAGTTTTTCAAAATTCGCCCATCGAACTAAACACGAATACGGATTGAGAAACCCAACTTTGGCAACTCCAATACTCATCTCCACCGTTGAGAGTGATTATATATAGGTTATTAACTCTCTGTATAAAAATCAAGATGATCGGACCGTTAGAACTTTAGTTACGGAATGATCTTTGTAGACATGCAAAACTAATACAATATGTCCAAATTTTAAAACTTGTTTTTAACAAACTTAAGCTCAAAATTAGGACGATCGGAGCTTACCATTGCATTAGGGAGATCTAAAAATGGTTCCGGGTAAAAGACGGACTTCGGCCACCAACGGACTACCACGCCGGACCACCAGCAGCCACCGTCAGACCGCCACGCACCACCGCCGGACCTCCGCGCTCCACCACCGGAATTCTATGCCTTCACTCTACTCTCTTTCTCTCTCTCCCTCTCTCTCTCTCTCTCTCTCTCTCTATATATATATATATATATATATATATATATATATATATATATATATTTCATAAATATGTGTTGGAATGAATGTAAAGTGGGGGTAGGCCTACTTATATAGTGCGGTTTTAAACGCGTTTTGCGATCGCGTTTCGGTCTCTTGTTTCAACGAACCCGCTATTACAAGTGACGTTATATTTTTCAAATATATTTCGTCAAAATATTAATTTCAATCTCGACTTAAAGTTGTCTCGCTAACTAAAGATTTTTGCTAATAATTTATTGACAGTCGTTACCCGGTGTCGGTTCATTGTTACTCCGAACTTAATAAAACTAGTGTAGTTGTTTTTCTCAAAAACCACTCTTCCATACTTATGGTGTCTATTCAATTTTACTTATCCCAAATAATAAATCGCAAAAACGATGATAGTATTCACTTGTACAATTTCATCGGTACATGTGCTTTAACGACCGTGTTCGAAAATGCTAATTTGCATTTTCCCGTTTCGTTATAACTCAGAATTGAGTCACGTTTTCACCGGCGTTCTCGCTTTTCAATTCTCTACAGTATTCAGATGAATTAAAACATGTACATTTTCTCGAATTCCGGGTTTAATATTCACACGTTTAACCGAAAACGTTTCTTCCTTCTTAACTTACCACCAAACTTTATTTATTCCCCCTAATTTCTCACGTGTATTACAATATAAATATTCCCTTCATTCCTAACATAAAATACTATATTTAACTTATGGATCTTAATTCTCACATAACTCAATCTAAACATGTCTTAATCTCGTTTATGGAATATAATAATACTTTTTATTTTGCTAGGTGTCACAATTGTCACAATAGTAATTCTTTTATATTCGACGACAATTTTAAGGTTAAATCATACGAAAATGATGTCGTTAGATATCCCACTAAGAAAAACATAGCAACATTTTTGAACTTGTCTATTTTCACATGTTAACTGTCACAAAACCATAATTTCAATTCTTGAGTTTTACAAATCCAAATACAACGAAACAAGAATTGATCTAATAGAAGAAATACAAAATACTAACCCAAAGGACAACATATAAAGATTCAAAGAAAGACTAACATCATACTGATCTAACGAAGACCAAGAACTTAATAGAAAATACGTCCAGAAAGAAGAAGGAAATTGTAACCGTCAATCACTAAGAATAAGAGACTGAAAAATAGAGAAGATGATGTTGTCATATTATAACGTTTCTCTTTCTCTTGTATATATGAGACACGACGAACCCATTCAAGAGACGATAAGTGTTAATCCCAACTTAAGACCAATCAGTGGCAGCCCTTTTAGCCAACAATCAGCCCAAAGGTTAATAAACGACCCATAACCATCATTCTCAACGTATAACATGAAACATAAACAAAAACAAGTTAACCAACAAATTTGTGTATATGTTTGATAATGAATTAGTAGTATACATGTATTTCAACACGCCCCCTCAATTCAATAGGCAAACACACTTTTATGTAAATGTTTTCAAACAAATAGTCTAAAAAGAAACAAAACTATCAACCCTTTAAAAAGACAAACTAACCAGAAAGTAAAAAAAAATGACAAAAACAGTGGAGTTCTCTACTAAGACTCTTACTTTACCGAAAATTAAAACCATTTAATTTTTGTTGAACAAGACACCTTGGGAAATTGTTTTAAAAACAATACACCATCTTTATAACAAACCAACATAAAATTGAAAACAACTAAAGCGAAGACAAAAAGACTTAGTGTTACACAGAACAAAGAATTAAACATTTCTAAATAAAACAAACTAAAGACAAAGTTGTCAAACCCCGACTTACGACGGAATATGTCGGGGCGCAACTGATTGCACAGTAGCTCGCAAGACACTATTAATACTATTTACAATAACTAATTATTTAATTTCAGAGTTAAGTGCCATTTTAGCACACTTGGTTTGGCCAACTACGCAACTTTATTACATGTTCTTTATTTTGTGCAAATGACTACCTCAGTTTCAAAAAACTAGCATTTTAGTACTTTATTTCTAACCCCGTCATTTTTTCGTTAAGTCAGGGATAATTTGGGAACTTCATTATTTTTCTTTGTTTTTTCTTTTCTTTTAAACGTTTATATCTTGTAAACCCTGAATCCCCAAATCATAACATCAAAATCCAAATCCTAAATCCCCAAACCCTTTCTCCATATCATCATAGGGTTTGAATTTTTATGATACTTGGGGATTTAGGATTTGAGTTTTGATGTTATGATTTGGGGATTCAGGGTTTACAAGATATAAGCATTTAAAAGAAAATAAAAAACAAAGAAAAATAATGAAGTTTCCAAATTATCCATGACTTAACGGAAAAAATAGATAGGGTTAGAAAAAAAGTACTAAAAATGCAAGTTTTTTTAAACTGAGGTAGTCACTTGCACAAAATAAAGAACATGTACTAAAGTTGCGTAGTTAGCCAAACCACGGATACTAAAATGACACTTAACTCTTTAATTTCATATAATCAAAATACATCACAAAGTCAATTATAAAGATTATCCAAATAAATTGTTTATTTCTTCAACAACCTAAAGTATAACTAAATGCCTTCACAACCATCCAACTCTTCAACTAGCAAACGTGTAACATGCGTAAAAATAGAGTTTGATCAACATAAAGTTGAGTGAGCAATACACAAGTTTTGATGCATTATTATATTGTAACTAAAAAATTCGTATGTGAATACAAATAATTACAACATTTATGATATATAACAATTACCAAATAAAATAGACGTGGACCCTTTCGGTCTAGCACAAAGCTAGCTTACCGGGGTAATATATGCATACTAGATGAGGATGAGGTGTCCCAACCGCCAAACTATAAAATAAACACATAATCATATAGCATGTCATCGATGAACAATAAATTCATAAACACATAATATCGAATTGTGGTTGATGAGGTATATATGTAAATAAATAAACTTTGATATATATGGTACGCATCTTACCCCCCAAAAAATAAAAGATGAAAAAGAGGGTGTGAATTGCTCACATTTATTATTTAGGCGAGATGATAATAATAAACGAGGAAATTAACGTGCTGATTAATCTGACACAAAAATATCTGCAAATTTGAGATTACAATATAAAGTCAAAACCGAGAATAACGTCACTAGAATCACAACAAAGGGATAAATAGAACTCAAGTTATGAAATAAACGAGTTTTAAGGGAGTTGATGCGGGTCAGAATCCGAACAGAGAATCTGTGTTCAGGTTCTAGTCCATCAACTGTAAAAATTGAAAATAAACATTAAAGTCTTCTGGACTGAAAGCTAATTTTGAACAAAAGGTTCGTTAATTGCAAAATCCCCAATTTTACCCTAACAAAAACCCTAAAACGAATTTGATTAAATTGGACATGATTACATCTCAATCCTTTAAATTTGAATGAGGGCTTTTGATCACAGGAAAAATTAGAACAACTTTGATCTACAAACTTACCCGGAATTTGGATTAGAACCAGGAGGGATCGAGAATATGAAGAAATTTGACTTTTGAAAGTCAACTGTTGAAGAACACTTAGTTTGAGCTTAAATTCATGAAAAAGCAGGAGATTTGTGAGTTGTATAGCAAGTTATGAACGACCTACTACCCTTGTTTATATAGGAATCAGATTAATGTTGTGTTTATCACGAATTTAGAGACAACCCACCCTTGAACTTTAAACAAATGATAATATAAACACTAATTAAAGATAAAACTTGGATAATTCGGGATAAAGATTGTTGATTTGAGATAAGATTTCATCTAGGAACAATCTAGAACCCTTAATTTGAATTATAATGATAATTGGATGAAGATCAAGCATTAAAAGAGCTGAAACGAACTTGTTGCAGCTACTGACTGATCCAACAATTTTAGTTTTGACAAGAACAGTCCCTACACTGACTGACCCAATAGTTCTGATATTGTCAAGAACAGTCCCTACAGTTTATATTTTTGATTTTGACAATAATAGTTCCTGCAGTTTGAATAAGTTGCAACTAAGTGTTAAACTTAGTACTTAAAACACATTAATGAGTTGTAATGGAACTAACACATGACAAATGAATGAAATGAACTTTTATTAATAAATTCAAGACCTGAGTTGTAGTACGGGTCAGGTACAACGAAAACGAAAATAACAAATGTTACAAAAGTCACTATGGTTATAAATTGTCTCGTTTAAAAATACTCTTTGTAACACAAAACTTTCCATATTCATTTAACGATTTAATAAATCAAACCCAAAACCACACAAAAACACCTTTTAACAAAAAGAAATTACTTTCAAAAACAAAGATCCAAGTAAAATATTAATAGAGAACAAGAAAACTTCCAGAGAACCTGATCTAAATTTTGAGAGTGTTTGCCAAAGACATAAAACAGAAAACCAATTTGTTCAAGTAAAGCAAATGTGGAAAACAATGTTTGTTTAAAAAACTGATTAACATATTCTTCGGGGTTGTGATATTTGTGGGTTGGACTCTTATTATGGGTGTGCGATGGATCGTTTACGTACTTCACTTCCAGATTTTGATCTTAGCAGGTTCTCTAATAAGCACACCGCCCCCCCCCCTAAAGCCCAACATGTTGTGGCGAGTGCCTTATTTAGTGGAATCGTCAAGAGTTTAGAAGTGAAGTTTGATCTATCCCCTCGCTAAAAGGCGGTGTTTGAATGCCTTCGGGCTCCTCGGGCTCAGGATTTTCTAAGGGCCATCCTCATTGAAGGATTAGGCCAACGTATGTCGGGTTTGGAGTATCGGGCTATCCTTAAGTACCGGTTAATGATCCCTATGTTCCCGACGGATGAACCTTGTTCAATTTGTCGCAAGGTCTGTTTGGATTCTTTTGGTGACCATGCGGTGCATTGCAAAGAATTGCCTGGCTTTAAATACAGACATGATCTGATTAGGGATGTTCTGTGTGATGTTCTTAAACGGGCAGGGATTTCTGCTAAAAAAGAGGCCCCTGTTAACTTTCTCACGGATCCTCTTGAAGGGAGGTCTACTTTACGACCAGCTGATATTCTTGTGTTCGGATGGGCAGAGGGGAAACACGCCTGTGTGGATCTTACAGGAGTGTCTCCTCTTGTTGGGCTCAGGGACCGTGGGTTTGTTGTGGGTCAGGCTGCGTTGAAGATTGAATCGGACAAAGTTGTTAAACACGAGAAAGCTTGTTTAGATAATCAACATGTCTTTCTACCATTTGCCTTTGATACATTTGGTTTTCTGGCTCCAGAGGCTGTGAAATTTTTTAGTAGGATTCAGCGCGTCGTACACGGAACCTCTTCAGCTTCTAGGTCCCAAAGCTTCGTTTTTAGCAGGATTGGTTTGCTATTCAAAAGGGGGTTGCGGCGCAGCTTGTTGCCCGTTTGCCTACCACTTTATTGTAATCGTTCTATAGTAAATTATATAAAATAGCTGAAGATCTTAAGGGACCTTAAACGGTCCTTTCTATTGACTAAAAAAAAATTAACATATGAATGGAAGTCTGGTAAACAACTTAGTGTTAAAAATGAACTTACATATGGATCTTTCACATATGACCAATCGAGTAATGCCTAAGCACATACGATTAACTCTTGCAGTCCAGCTCAAATCCACAAGTCATTTCAAGTTAGCTTCAAGTCAAACGATCCAACAACCAAAAATACCTCACAAAAAAACAAGACAAAACACAATCCTTTAAAACGTTTAGGCTAGTATCTTTCTGCCAACTTAGTTGTTCCAAATCTATTTTTTTAAACCAACGATGAATTTTAGATTCATCATTAACAAAAGAGTAGACACAAGAACGCTACTTGGTATTCTATAGTAAACACTACACCACCGAACAATTATACACATATTTCAAATTATCACATAATTATGCGATTGTAAAAACATATACTATACACAAATCTGACCAAATAAAATCACAAAATATTTAATACAAAATACATGTCTCAAGACACAAACTTTTTGTAACACTATTAAACGAGAAAACAGAATATAAATTCTCATTAACATAAGAAAAAATCAAAAAATTCATATGATTCCACAAGATTTATCATATTCAAAACTGACAAAAAATAAAGGCTACACAGCTTCAAAGAACTTAGAACCACTTCTGAAAACAAGACGTGAATAATTTAAAGACTAATTTGACTTAATCAAAAACTTTTAAAATATTACAAGAAGCATATAAGAGAACTTAGGGAGAACATAAAGACTAATTTGAATCAAGCAAAAACTTTTACAACTTCACGGACAATACTGAATCATAAGATTCAAAAGACAATCAGAAACATATCTGGTTAGAAGATAAAAAACCTCACGACTTTTAAGAAATCAGAAAACATATCTAAAGATAAGAAAAGTGAAGAATATAAAGACTAATTTTGATTTAATAAAAAAACTTATACAACTTCACATATAAACTCAATCACAAAATTCAAGAGACAAGTTTGATAACAATAAGAATAGCATAAGCTATATCAAACAAGAAAGATGCAACTAAAGAATGTCTAACTGAACAACCAAAAAACATATTCGTGCATGCGAAAAACATACACGGTTGTAGAAATTTTAAACATAACCTTGACAATACAACTAGTTATAAAACATGTGAACAACACCGTTCAACAACTTGACAACAAGATTATAAACAATAAACCAACGAGGTTTCATAACAACGAGAACTTATAAACCAATGGAGTTATTAATTATAGTTATAATATATAACAATGAGGAGTTTTGGTGCCGCAAAGGCACCGATTGGGCCATGTGGCGGCCAATCATTGGCCAAATTATTTTTTTTATGTTTTAGTTTTGGTATTGTATCGAATATAACAGAAACCAACTATTATGTTTGGTTTCACTACCGTATCAAACATATCCGAAACCGACTGAATTTGGAACCAAAAAGTCTGGCTTTTACTGATTAAATAATGGTCGTTTTATTATATATAACAATTAATAACTTCGGTGTTGCTAAGCCCTGATTGAGCCATTTGGCGACACCATACTTATCGGTTGCATTTTTAATTTTGTTTTAATTTCTTTATAATTTTTATTGTTTTTTTTTTGTTTTAGTTTTGTATCATAACGAAATAACGGAAGTCGACCAAACGCCAATTTTGTGGTTTTTTGTTTAATTGACTTCCGGTAACGTAACAAACGTGATGAAAACCGATTGATTCCGCATAAACCCATCGCCTTAACGTCCGGGACCGACAATGCTCGTGTTTTACCAATGCCCGAATTTATCGACGGACACCTCCCCATTCGTGTATCTCAATTTTATATCATCCGTAATGAAAACTAACCGAATGTCAATTTTGATTTTTTAGTTCCGGTGTCCTACGAACGTAACGGAAACCAACCGAATTCACGTAGACTCGTCGCATTTTGTTTTAAATCCGGTACCATAATGCACGTAACGAAAACCAACCGAATGCCAATGTTTTTTTCGTTTTATTGTGTACACCATCGTCTCAACGCCCGAGATCAACAACGCTCGGGTCTTCTCAAAGTCCAGGTTTTACCGACCAACACCACCCATTGTTTTAGTTTGGTTTTTAGTTACGATATTATAACACACGACACCGAAACCGATTGAATTTAAGTTGGCTTATCGCCTCAACGCGTGGACCGACAACCTTTTGGTTTTACCAATCTGCCCGGCGCAACACGCCGGGTAAAACCCTAGTTGTTTCTAAAAACAAGGTAATAAGAGCACACGACTCTATCAAACAAAATATTTAAAACAAAAACTTGAAAACCACACTTGGCTATAAAACACATGAACCATACGCTAACCATACGGAATCAATAACAATTTTAGAGACTATATTTAAGTCATCTAATAAAAGAACATAGCAAAAAAAAAAAAAAAATCATATATATTCTATCAGAAACCATCTTTGAGCCAAACAAAAAATACGTGAATAAAAAAAAACCATCAAACCCTTTTTATTTGTTAAATCGTGTCTTTTTATTTAACTAAAAAAATGTTTTAGCTATCAAAACTTTCTTTCCTATATTTATGTTTTAAAACATGTGTGCTGAACCAAAAAATCTTATAAATGTATAAGCAAACAAAATAATGTTCAAAACTAACAAAGATGCCTTATCAAGATTGATAAGAACATGACAGGATCCCCCTTTCAATCTTGATAAAGGTAACCAACTTTCATTATTGACATTATAACCAAATTTTTGGATCATATGAGAAACTATACCATACGTTTAAGGATATACTCAAGTTTCATCTAATAGAATCCAAAACAAATACCAGTTAAACAACTCTATAAAACAATAGAACAATGCCCATTAAAAAAATGGCATTGTCCTAATAAGTTTTGAAGAAACACGGATACGTTCCCCGGGTATGGGTCCTGGATCCAATGAGTCCACATGGTAAAGTCTGATAATTACAGCTAGGATATGAATATGACTTCCCAAAGTCCAATGACCGGAACCTGCAAAACAGACACCGTGAGTCTCGTTATAGGAAGGACAAGAGAGGGGGGTCTTCCTGTAACCACCCTCCGGCGTGAGAATCAGTAACGTTCGTAGATGGAGAAATTACTGAAGTAAACAGACTAAGTGTAGTCAGAATGTAAGTGAGTGAATGAATACCTCATACCGTTTGACAAGGTATTTATAGTCGAAGGATGTAGGAAGGTGATTGAGCCAGCTGTCCTTTTCTAGAAGATCTTCAATAACCGCCTGGACGCGTGTCCTTTTATGATAGGCTGAGCTATACGTCCCATGTGCATGAGTATAACAACCCGGACACGTGTTGCCCAATGATAGGACGGATCGCACCCTGGCCATGTGCACGGTTATAACAACCTGGCCAGTTGTCCTTTGTTCATTGGCTGGTAGGTCACGTATTCCTCACGTAACAATCGTGGATATTCTTCTAGAAGGAAATTGGTTGGTGACAGCTGTTCCGCTGGCCCTTCCTCTCGATCGTTTGGGAGGACTGATGTCCTATCCTGCGGACGACTTTCGAGGGTGCAAGGATGCTTCTGCGCGTGTCATGAGGACATTCTTCCTCTATCGTGATATGCGGGTGATCCGTATGCCCCGCGGGTGGCTTATTAGAGGTTCCTCTGTGACCCGCGGGTGGTTCTTAAGGGTATTTGGGTCTTTTTGGTACCCTACCTCTATAAGTCCCCCAGTCCAGTGTTTCTTCCGCGTGAGGTCTTTATGCGGGTGAAATTTTGGACTCTAATGAGTTTTGGGGATTTTTGAATTTCGAAGTTTAGGTAAAAATATCTTCTGTTGGTATGGATAATCATGAAAAAAGGACAAGTTGACCACTCGCAGGCGCGTGAATAGATGATGGGACGTTTTTGACGGCTGTCACTGTACCCGACTGTGCAGCTTTTTCTCTTTTTCGAATTTCCCGCATGACGTGGCAATCACTAATTGGACGATGATCTTCTCTCTCCACTGTTCATATCCCATCGCATTAATTGCGATGAGTATAAATAGTGAGAGATATCTTCTAGTTGAAGTTTTATCGCCTTTATTCCCTGATCATCCTTTTGCTTTTTCTCTGATAAAGCACTGAACTTTCTAATAATCCTTTCTCTAAATTCATCTGCAATATCGAATGGTCAGACTAAAGTTGATGAGATAGAGATCACTTGGGACCATTCAGAATATGAGAAGCTACTGGAGACGTATGGCATTCCACCGGAATGGAACCAAAGTTTCCTTCACCGGGTTCGATAGCCAGTCTATCTCCTCCTGGGAAAATGGCTGTCTATGCCGATTACTTTACATGTTGGAATTTCCGTCTTTCTTTGACGAAATTCCTTATGAACTTGCTAACCGCTTATGGGATTCATTTGTACCAACTACATCCACGTGCTATGATGCGAATCCGACACTATGAATTTGTTTGTATAGCAAAGGACCTGGTGCCCCATGTTGATCGATTCCCAGTTTTCTACCGTTTTGCCATCCGCGATGGTTGGTATTCCTGCCATGGATTTTCTGACCGAAGTATTGGATATGAGGTCGAGAAGGTGCCTTCCGATTGGCGTTGTAATTTTTTTTGGATTTCTGAGGACGTGGTACCCGTTGCCATGGTCCGTCGTCCGGTCAACTCTCGTCTTCCGGACGTTGCTACAGCTGCTCACGAAGGTCGTGACTGGTTCCGTAATCTAACGATGGAACCAACGCCGATGCTGGCACTACCAGAAGAAGCTTTGGTGTGGGCAGGCATGAGTTGCTTATGGGCCTCAGAATTTATGGAGCCTATTTTTGTTGACTTATATGAACGTAAGTTATCCTTACTGTTTTTCCTTCTTTTGCGATGTATTCTATTATTAAATTTTTTATCTCCTCAGGTCGAAGTTCGATGTTCAATGCCCTTTTTGAAGATAAGGGTTGTGTCCGACATGGCATCCGGGATGCCGGTGACATGCCTATTCTTGAGAAGACTAAGTCCCGCTTCCTTTTTCCAAAGAAGGTGCAGGCTGAACCTATTGTCTCGAACGCCACCTTTGAGACAGGTGCGTATGTTCTAAACACTCATCCTCTTTTTGCTATTACTTCTGACGGGACGATCGCCACTTTATTGTCGAGTGATGATGACGGCGATGTTTCCGACTTCTCGATCTCCCAAGGAGAGAGGGAATCGGATGACGATATACCTGAACCCTCTTCTATCTCCCATTTGTTGGCAGAATTAGAAAAGAAGAGAGCTTTTATGGCTTTTCAAGCAGGACAAGCGGGCATCAAAACTGCGGATGTTGAGGTGGGACCTTCAAAGAAGAAACGAAAAACCCATCGTCTTAAGAAGCCACAGTACAGTCTTGCCGATCGTATTGGCACAGTGGAGGGTATGTATTAATCTTTTAAAGTATTATACTTTCATAAGATGTGTAGCTAAAAATAACTTTTGTATTTGTAGATCCACTAATCTTTAGTGAAGATGTCTCTGAGAAGTTGCCTACACCAACTCCTCAAACTGAACAGCAACCATCTCCTTCTCCAGAGAAGAATGTGGAGGATAGGCCTCCGACTCCTCCTAGCAATATTAACACGGAGGATCAACCATCCTCACCTTTGGTTGAGGTAAGAGTGTCAACCCCTCCGATTGATACTGCCACTGTGGAGGGAGCTAACGTCCATCTGAAACTGATACTCGTTTTAACTATCTTTTTCAGGATGAGGGTGGTACTGGTGGTCAGGAGGACAATCCTGCTGTTAATGAGGAGGGTTATAGGACTGAGGAGTCTCCTCCCAATCAGCCTTTTTCAACCCCAGCTCCCCTTAAACCTTCGGTTCTCATTACTACGGGGATACGGTCCTGGGTGATACACATGAATTGTTTGTCCCCCCATGGGGCATTACTAACGGGTCACGGTTCTCTCATCCTAGAACGTGTATGGATTTCGTTGAACACTGTACGCCGCCTAATGAAATGGCATATCAATGTGACATTTCCCGCCATGATCTTCACACGAATGTAGCTTATCATCTAGCTAACGCGTTGGCCGGTAGCCAGGAGGTCTTAAGTGAGTGGCGTACTCTTGGCGGGAAAGTGGGAGAAGCTCGGCGGGCCACTGAAGCGGCTAAGAAAGAAGCTGAGGAGCATCGCATTGCTGCCCAAACTGCTAAGTGGAAACAAGCCGACGCGGAGAATGCCCTTAAGAGTGAGCAAGATTGTAACGCTGACGCTGCCCGCCGATGGAAAGAAGCCGGTGAAAGGCAGAATTCCATTCGTGAAGCTGATCGGGCAAAGGCTCAAAAGGACCGGGACGATTTAGTCCGGACCCAAGAAGCAAACTCTGCGTTGGAAAATCAAGTGGCTCTTCAGGGTGCCCGGATCCATGATCTTGAAGCTGAGCTAAAATTGCAGAAGGAGCGGGTCGATCTTAAGGACCAGAGTGCGGCTGAGATTCAAACTGCCTATGACTCTCTCCTTCGAGCTCGTGAGGAAGCCACTGCGGAATAAAAAGGGTTCCAGGCTCAGGCAGAACGTGCGGAGCAGGACCGTCAGTGGTTCCTTACTCGGGGAGTTGATGTTGTAAGTTATACTTTGATATTTGTTGTCTATTTCATATTGTTGATAATGAAAACTTATATTTCTATCCCCACAGGTCATCCGCCATATCAAGGGAAGTAAGGAGCTTAACGACAGTTTTGCCAATCTGATGGCTGCTTCCTCTTCGCTTGGGCGTGTTATGGGCTTTCATGAATGGATGAATTATGCTCAGAGCAATCGTACATTCCGAGATCATCCGCTTCATGGTGTAAATGTCAAACAGGATCGTGCCAATCGGGTTAGAGAGCATGATGCTTTGATATTCCCATTACAAAATATGCTCCCAGAGTTTGCTTCCGCAGATGATGGCTTACAACTTTTAAAGATCTTTCTTGGTGAAGAATCTGAGGACGATTTTTCGGAAGATACTTCGTTAAAGGGTCCGGAAGACCCATCAACTTCGAATCCTTAGGATAGGCTTAGATGTTTGATACATGTAATTTTCATTTTCTCTTTTATAATTATGTTTTGAATAATTAATGAGAAAAAACTTTTTGACTTTTGTGGACATTCAACTGTTTAAAGAAAATATCTCTAAAATATATTTTTGAAATTTACAACTTTTTGAAATGTTTAAACGTTTGGATAACTATGATGACATGGCGGAGAGAGAAACTCTTTGAGGACAACTGACAAGACGTGGAGAACGCCGGTGACAGCCTGTTTGCATTATCTTGAAATTCCCGCCTGACGTGTCAGCCATCTGGCGGTCCGCGGTTTCTCTCTCTTCTGTCACTTTATGGATCGCATTAATTGCGATGAGTATAAATATAACCTTTGCGATTTCCATTTAATCTTTATCGCTTTCAGATTTCTCCCAAACACTCTAGACTTTTCAACATTCTCTGAGATTTTTCCCTCTTTCTGAGATTTTGTTATTTCTCTGTTGTTAAAATGGCGAAAGAAAAGAAAAGTACCCCCACTATTAGTGAGGTCGTCGTCTGCCTTAAAGAAGAAGATTATAACGACGTTGTTAACGTATACGAATTAACGACGGAGTGGGAACCGGAACGTCCTGCTAGTGGTTCTATTGCTACGAGTCCGCCTCCAAAGAAAATGGCTGTATATATAGACCACTTTACAACAGGGAACTTCCGGATTCTGGTGACCAAGTTTGTCAAATCGATCCTGACGACTTATGGGATCCATCTCTCCCAGATCCATCCTTTTGGGATGTTGGGGATTCGACATTTCGAATTCTGTTGCCAATCTTGCAACCTTGAACCGACTGTCGGCATGTTTGCCGTGTTTTATAAAATGACTTTTCGCGATGGACGGTACAGTTTTGCATCCATCGAGAAGAGGACCATTGGTACGGAGTGGCTTCGTAGTCTCCATGGCTGGAAGCCAAAATTTTTCTGGATCCGAGAAGACGTCATTCCCTTCAAGATGACAAAACGCAAGGCGGACGCTCCCATGCCTGTGGTTCCCGCCAGCGCTCATGAGGGCCAGGCGTGGTATAAAACGCTAATATCCACGCCCACTCCCTTGCGCCTAATTCATGAAGGGGCAATGGTGAGCGCCAAGATGAGTCGTTTGTGGCTATTCCCAAAGTTAGAACCATATTACGAAATGACCAACAAGAGTAAGCTTCGTGTTATATCTGTCTTCTCTTTTTGTTGTTATTTATTTTTTATTTTTTATATTATGAACACCCAATTTCTGACTTGTTTTATTGTTTGTATAGGTGAAGGTTCCGCCTTCAGCACTTTGTTGGATCATGAGGGGGGAATGATGGTGCGCCGCCCCATCGATAAGAGGGATGCATCCTTTTGGAGCGCACTCGTTCTAACTTCGTATTTCCCACAGCTTTCCGCCCGGAACCCAAAGTTTACGAGGTGATGTATGCCAAAGGTGAGGCATATGTTAAAGATTGCATCCAAAAAGGTGAGGGCATTTTGAAACCCGACCTGTGACTGCTATTACTTCTAGCGGAGTGATTGTACTCTTTTCATCTAGCGAGGAGTCATCACTTTGCGAAGAAGGTTGTTCAAATGATGTTAATAGAGCTGTGGGTTCAACTGCAGGTCTTACCCGTCAACGACCCACTGCTAGTCAGTCGGCGGGTCAAGATGACACTGGTACTTCTGCCGACGTCAAGGGTCCGGAAGCTGATGACACCACCACTGAGGGTAAACATCCAGTCGTTGATGCGGACGTTTTTAAGGTGGTGGGCAAATGTAAGGTTAATCCGGTGAAGATTGTCTTGAAGAAGAAAAAATCTTAAAAGATAAATCAAGCTGCCTTGGAAGCGCGTCTGGAACAACTTGACGCAGAGGATCCTTCGTTAGGGATGCAAAACCTTTCTTTATTATGTTATCTTATTTGGATTGGAGTACTCCTAACCCTCCATTAATGGTTTTCAGTGAACCTGGATAACGTTTCCGAAGGTATTTCTGGTTTAAAAGACTCACCGCTTCGTCCGCCACCACCGCCTCCTAACACTGCCAAGGAGCCCATTGAGGTGGCAGACGACTCTCCTTTGAAGAACAAGGAGGCTAACACTTCTGAGCATGCCCAAAGATCGCCTTCTTATTATGTTCATTCTTTTAAAGATCAAGGAGGCGTCAGCATGTTCCCACACGCTCCTCAAACTTCTCCAGCTCCTCAAGAGGAAGATCCCACCACCCATCAACCACGCTGGACATTACGTCGGGATTCTACATTCCGAGACGTAGATGTATGTTTCGAATTTTTGCGGGAGTGTCTTCCTCCTACTGAGAGGGAGCGTCGTCGCCATAGTGTTCGCCAAGAGTTATTGAACTCCCACTCTTACTATGTGGCGAATGCTATTTCCTCCAGCCAAGAGATAACTAGAGATTGGTTGGCGATGAATGAGCAGTGGGACGAGCTGGCGGCCTCTGCAACTGATGCCATGGAGGAAGCTCTTAAAGTGATGAGCGAATCCCGAGAAGTTCGCCAGGCTCTTGAGGCGGAGAAGTTGCCCGATCCGCTGCTGAAGAAACCACGGTTGTTCTTCAAAAGCAACTGGAAGAACAAGCCAGATTACTGGCTGAACGAGCCAAATTGATTGAAGTTCTGCAGGCTGAATCAGCGGCCAAAGACAAGCGTCTTTCTGATCTTAATGCCAAAAATCGTGACCAAGCTTTGTAGTGCGCTGGTCACAAGATGGAGCTTGTCCGGGCCAAAGCGGATCAAAAGTGGCTATTAGTAGAAGCTATTCCCAAGGTATGTCTTTTGTTCTTCACCATAAATAATCTAAGTATTGAAGATCAATTCAATATAGTTGTTTTAATAGGTCATCAACGATATTCGGGCTAGCGATGAGCTTGGGAATTGTGTTGCTATCCTTCTGAAAGATTCTAAACAAGCTGGTCACCAACTGGGCTTTCAAGAAGGTTACCAATTTGGCTCAACTTCGAAGCGTCCTGAAGAGTACATCCTAGCTGGGCAAGACACTGTTGCCATCCTCAAGCAGAAACCGAAGGATTTTGATTCGTTGAAGTTTTCTTTGACGAATCAGATATCCGATCTCGTTGATAAGGAAGACAGCATCTAGCAGCTAAAAGCTCTTCTTGAACTTGATGAGGAAGAAGAAGATGCGGAAGATGCGAGAGGCAAGGATGCTGAGCATGATGATGCTGCCACATAAATTTATTTGTTCTTGTAATTGATCCTCGTTTTATCTATGTTGTAATCCCTTTTGAGTAAATAAAGAAAGTTTTAATTCTGCATCCGGTACACTTTGTTTATTTGTCATAATATAAGTGTTCATAGGATCTTTGTTATGTGTCAATAAAGGATTACAAGTCATAAGTGACTGAAAATAAAATTTCCAATAGAAAGGCATAAGCCGTATTACAAGAAGCAAAAATACATAAGTTGTAAACATTCAATTGGGTACGCAGGCCAGAAGAACAAACTATATATAACATTTCTTTAGTTGGGCCCCATTCCAAGTCCTAGGGATCTCAGTCCCATCCAACTTTTTCAACTTGTAGGCCCCTTTAGATAAAACTTTCTGAATTTTATAAGGTCCTTCCCAAGTTGGGGCCAACTTGCCCAGAGGCTCTTGCCCGGAGGCTTCATTATTGCGGAAGACAAAGTCTCCCGCATCGAATTCACATCTTTGAACCCGCGAGTTATAATATTTTTGCAACTGTCGTTTGTAATTATGCTCGCGGATTGATGCTAGTTCTCTCCTTTCCTCGAGGAGGTCAAGGTTCATCCGGAGTTCATGATCATTATCCTCAATCATAAGAACTCTGGCGGATGGGATACCAATCTCAGCGGGAATCATGGCTTCTGTGCCATATGTTAAACTGAAGGGGGTTTCGGAATTACTGGAATTCCTTTGAGTGCGGAAGGCCCATAGTACATGGGGCAATTCGTTCACCCATCCCGTTCGTTTCGTCCCTAATCTCATCTTGATTCCCTCTTTGATCGTTCGATTGGTTCTTTCAACTTGACCATTCGCTTGCGGGTGGGCTACAGAAGTGAAGATTTGAGAAATGTGTAATTCTTTTAGCCATTCTTGTAACCCACTGTCCACGAATTGTGTTCCTTTGTCACTAACGAGCTCTAGGGGGAGGCCGAAACAACATATGATGAATTCCCACAAGAATTTTTTAACACTCGCTGCTGTTATAGAAGCAACTGGTTTGGCCTCCACCCATTTTGTAAAGTAGTCGATGGCTACTATTAAGAATTTGACCCGTCCAGGGGCTTCAGGGAAATGTCCCATGATATCAATAGCCCATTTTTGGAAAGGCCAAGCTGAAGTGACTGGAACTAACTCGTTCTTTGGTCGTAGCGTGTTAGGGGCATGCCTTTGGCAGGAATCACACTTTCTGATTTCTTTAGCCGCATCCAAGTGCATCCCCGACCAATAGTATCCGACATTCATTAATTTCGCCACAACCATGCACGGGCCAGCGTGAAGACCACAAATGCCTTCGTGAACTTCTCTGATTAGGTAGTTCGCGTCCTCGGCATCCACACATCGTAGTAATGGTCCGAGGAAGGAACGTCGGTACAAAACACCGTCAAGTATCTGATAGTTCAAGGCTTTGTGCTTTATCTTCCGAGCCACTGCCTTTTCTTCCGGAAGTGCTCCGGATGACAAGTATGTTGTTATGGGTGTCATCCAGGATTCTACTCCCGTTTGGATCACTAAAACTTGATGCTGCGGAACAGACGGGCGATCTAATATTTCGATGCGGGTGTCTTTGGCAAAATGTTCAAAGTTTGTTGAAGCCAATTTGCTGAGAGCATCCGCTGATTTGTTCTCGCTTCTCTTTATATGAATGACTTTGCAAGAAGAGAATTGGAGCATCAGATCTTTTGCCTGTGACACATATGAAGCCATGATATCATTTTTTGCTTCGTATGTGCCGTTGATCTGTCCCGCAATCAACATGGAATCCTCAGGCTTCCAAATGCTTAACTCCAAGCTTTTTAGCTATCCGTAAGCCCGCCAAGAAAGCTTCATATTCTGCCTCGTTGTTGGTACTTTTGAAGTCCAAATTTATGGCATATGTAAACTCATGGCCTTCGGGATTGACTAGCCTGAGGCCTGCGCCACATCCCTCACTACCTGAAGCTCCATTCGTAAATAAGGACCAAATCTGTCCTGATTCCGGAGGTGCTTGGGGTTGTTGCTCGATCAAACATTCTTTTTCTTTGTTATGCGGGACCTCTGTCACGAAATCCGCTAACACTTGCCATTTGATCGCTGGCCTAGGTTTGTATTCTATTGCGTGTTCACCTAGCTCGATGGCCCATTAGGCCAATCGCCCAGACAATTCTGGCTTGCTGAGAACGTTTTTGAGCTTGTATCCAGTTAAGACATTGATGAGGTGCCCTTGAAAGTAACCGTGAAGGCGTCGTGCAGCATAGACCAGTGCCAAAACCAGTTTTTCTAGCATGGAATATCTTGTTTTTGGATCCGATAGTGTTCTGCTGACGTAGTAGATCGGTGTCTGAACATTCTTGCGATCTGTCAGAAGGACGGCCCCAATAGCAATGTCTAAAGTTGATAGGTATAATGTCAAAGGTTCTCCCGCGAGAGGTGCTATTAACGTTGGGAGTTCCATCAAACATTTTTTAACCTCTAAGAAAGCTTGTTCTGCTTCCGCGGTCCATTTAAATTGTGCTTTCTTGGGGCAATTCCTTAGAGTTGAGATGAAAGGATGAGACTTGGATGCATGATTTGCCAAAAAATGATTCAAAGCAACTAGTCGGCCATTGAGTGTCTGAACTTCCTTGAGGGAAGATGGAGAAGGCATGCGGGCTATAGCTTGAACTTTATCTGGGTTAGCTTTGAAGCCCGCATCGGTGACAATCACTCCCAGAAACTTTCCTTCTTCCATTCCAAATGAGCACTTGGCCGGATTCAGCTTCATGTTAATACCTTTCAAGGTTTCGAACGTCTCTTCAATATCTCTCAACATCTGGTCTTCCTCAACACTTTTTATTACGAGATCATCCATATACACTTCTAAATTCCATTAATCGTTGATATGTGGCTCCCACATTCTTTAGTCCGAAAGGCATCATTTTGTAGCAAAAGGTGCCTTGATCAGTGCGAAATGTTGTTTTGTCCTCATCGCCCGCTGCCATGCGGATCTGATGGTAGCCCTTGTAGGCATCCAGGAAGCATTTGAATTTGAATGGTGCTACAGCATCAACCTTGGGATCTATTTTGGGTAAGGGATAACAATCTTTGGGAAATGCTTTATTTAGATTTTTGAAATCAATGCACATCCGCCATGACCCATTCCTTTTAGGAACAACAACTGGATTAGCAACCCAGGTCTGATAACGAATTGGGCGGATGATTCCAGCTTGTAAGAGGTCCTGGACTTGCTCATTCATTGCTTTTGTTTGTTCTGGACCCATCTTACGTTGTTTCTGAACAATTGGCGTAAACAACGGGTTTACCCTTAATTTGTGTTCCGCAATGTTCCTCGGGACACCGTTCATATCCGCGGGTTGCCATGCGAAAACATCAATATTCTTTGATAATAACTGTTTCAAGAAGGTCTGTACTATCTCGGAAATAGCAGGTCCTATTGTTACAGTTTGATCAGGAAATTTTTTGTTCAAAACCCATTTCTCTGGTTCAGTCTTCACAGTTTGTTATGGAATCTTGCTAGGTTTTGAGCTCTCGGTTGCAAAGCAGTGCCGATTAACATGAATTATTGCTATGCCAGTGCAAGTTGGAACTCCTACTGCACCGTGTGCTGTGGACGGATGAGCATTGAAGTCACCAATCGCTTCTCGTCTAAGAATAATGTCATGTTTTGATGTTGCTAGCAAAACCAGAAATTCGACCTCCTCGGACCTAGAATGAATTCCGTCGCTTAGGGTGACTGGGAATGAAATTACCCCTCGCAAATGCATTATTTCCCCTCCGAACCCAGATACTGGGGAGTGGATGGGTTTTAGTCTTTCCTTATCTTCTTCATCAAGTTTTTCAAAACATTGTTCATACATAATGTCCGAAGTACTACCAGTGTCGAAGAAGACGTACTGGGAACGGTAGTGTCCGAATTGGGCAGTGATGATCAAGGGGTTTTTGTTATTTGGGCCTCCCTTGATTCGAGGAAAGATCACTGGCTCATTCTTCCATTCCTCATCATCAGACTCTTTCCTCTTTTTCCTGTATCGTATCCGCCTTGTATCATATGGACGTTTAAATCTCTGACTTGCTTTTTACTCTGACCCTGGATATCCCGTGCGGGAGCTTTACCATTGTCAGGTTTCCCACCTTTTACCAAGTGTCCAAGTTTTCCAGACTTTACAGCCGCTTCAATTTCATTTTTTAATGTTCTGCATTCATTCGTATTATGACCAATGTCATCATGATATGAACAACGCTTTTTCGGGTCAAGGAATGACCTTCTCGTCAGTGGCTGGGGTTTTCTAAAATTCACATTCTCCGTGGTGAGAATTTCAGCGGGAGTCTTTGAAAGAGGAGTCCAATTATTGGGACCTCGATTCGAGGGTCCCGCTTTGTTCTTGTTGCCTATGAGGAATCATGCATCAAATGGTTTTGGTGCTTCCGTACTTGGCTGAAGTCTTGACCAGATAGGGCCTTTTTCCTGTCTATTTGGTCTCGGAGTTTGAAACTCGATTTTAAATTTTTGCTTTGAGTTACCACTTCTCAATGTTTTCTCAGTGCTCGCATACACCTTTGCTGCAGTCATGAGATCATCCCACTCTTTTGGCATTCCATCTCTGCCAGTAAGTGTGCGGACTAAATCATCACATTTGACGTTTTTGCGGAAGGCACCACGAAGCATGTCTTTACTAATTCCATCGATGTTCAGGCTCTCATCATTGAACCTGGTGATAAAATCTTCTATAGACTTATTATCGCGACGAACGACATCTAAAATTTCTGACTGGTCTCGCGTATGCTTCTTCTGCTGACTGAACTGTTGAGAAAATTTCTTCACCAAATCGTCCCAGCTAGAAATTTCACCATCGGGTAACTTTTCGAACCACTCTCTTGCTGCCCCTGTTAGTGTTAACGCGAACATGTGACACCAATAGGGAAGCGTCCAACCACTAACACCGCCTACTGCCATAAAGTTCTGGAGATGATCACTTGGATCAGTCATACCATTGTATTTACCTACCGATGTAGGTATTTTAGCATTAACAGGAAAGGGTGTTGTGGCAATGCTCGCTATGAATTTTGATTTTTCGGCGAAAGCCGCGGGGCGGTATGGTTTGGTAAAGTCTCGTTCAGCATTGCTATGGTACTCGGTGTGGCGGACTATGTCATGCGGACAACTGCTTCTCGCCTGTGAGCTCATCCTACTATCCCCAGTATACATACTGTAATCTCCCGGGTGATAAGATGAATCGTAACTATCGAACTCGTCCAAATAGGATGGTATCCGCATGTCTATGCGAGGACGAGAGCGTAGCCTCGGTAATTCGCCAAACTCTGGCTCCGCCTGTTGGCTGTAACGAATCTGACTTCCTCTCACTATTGGTGGAGGGGAAGGAGATCCCCTAGGAGATTCCTCATAATCCAAAGTGCGAGCGTGAAGTCGTTCATTACGCTTTCTTCGCTCGTATTCAACCACCAAATTTTGTTGTTGCACGTGGAGCCACTCTTCAGGAGTTAATGCTCCTCTAAATCTAGAATTACGTTGATGAGATCTCGCGATGTCAGAATCGTCTGAATCATTTTCCAGATCCAATTCTGGCCGTTTCCGGCGAGTCTCTTCCGTAATTCGTTTTTGACCCAAATTAGAACCTTCCGGTGCCAAGGCACGTCCCATGTTTGTGGGAGTGGGATCGGTTGGTGCTGTAACATTTTCTTGGGAAAAACCCCCAGGTGTTACCTCAGTGATTCGTGATCCCGGAGCAGTGACACGTTCAAGAGCACGGCCACCCGGAGTCGTGATACGTGCAAAAAAACTAAGACCCGGAGGTGCTTCTGTGTTAGTTACAGGTAATTCGGATGCAGGAGTTCCCGTCGGCCCTTCAGGAAGTTTACTCATATCAAACGAACCAAAAAACCAACGGAGACAAAATTATGCAGTTCTAACACGTCCCACGGATGGCGCCAATGAAAAAACACGGATCCGTTCCCCGGGTATGGGTACTGGATCCAATGAGTCCACAGGGTAAAGTATGATAATTACAACTAGGATATGAGTATGACTTCCCAAAGTCCAATGACCGGAACCTGCAAAACAGACACTGTGAGTCTCGTTACAGGAAGGACAAGAGGGAGTCTTCCTGTAACCACCCTCCGGCGTGAGAATCAGTAACATTCGTAGATGGAGAAAGTACTGAAGTAAACAGACTAAGTGTAGTCAGAATGTAAGTGAGTGAATGAATACCTCATACCGTTTGACAAGGTATTTATAGCTGAAGGATGTAGGAAGGTGATTGAGCCAGCTGTCCTTTTCTAGAAGATCTTCAATAACCGCCTGGACGCGTGTACTTTTATGATAGGTTGAGCCATACGTCCCATGTGCATGGGTATAACAACCCGGACACGTGTTGCCCAATGATAGGACGGATCGCACCCTGGCCATGTGCACGGTTATAACAACCTGGCCAGGTGTCCTTTGTTCATTGGCTGGTAGGTCACGTATTCCTCACGTAACAATCGTGGATATTCTTCTAGAAGGTAATTGGTTGGTGACAGCTGTTCCGCTGGCCCTTCCTCTCGATCGTTTGGGCGGACTGATGTCTTATCCTGCGGACGACTTTCGAGGGTGCAAGGATGCTTCCGCGCGTGTCATGAGGACATTCTTCCTCTATCATGATATGCGGGTGATCCGTATGCCCCGCGGGTGGCTTATTAGAGGTTCCTCTGTGACCCGCGGGTGATTCTTAAGGGTTTTTGGGTCTTTTTGGTATCCTACCTCAATAAGTTTGAAGATACCTAAGAAATATATATTACAATAGGGACTAAGATCATCCTAACAAGAACATAACATAAACATGAACAAATTTTAATGTTTACTAACTCAACACTTTCTTAACAGTATAGCATATAAACAAATAACACAGGGCCATCGATCTTTTCATTACAATTGACCACAGTCAAAAGCACTCTATGAACAAAACATGTTGTCCAAAATATGTTTGACAACATACCTTAGATTAACAAAAAAACAAGAAGTTGACTTTAAAACAAAAGAAACAAGGCGAACCAAGCAACATAAGACAATAGACTGGTGAGCCAAAAACAAGATAAAAAAGAATCATGATCAAGACACTTACTAACTGTCCCAAAGAAACAATAGAATAGTAGCAAGACTCACAATGAACCTAAACAACAATGATCTAAAACAAAGAGTTTTAGCAAAAAAAAATAAAATAAAAATAAAATAAAAAATAAAAAAAATTTAACAAATCCATTTTAGAACAAATCATTTGCCAAACAAATTGAACCACAAAAATCTTGACAAACCAACATCGCAACTTAATTCCTAAAACAGACAGAAGTTATACAAGCACCAAAATAAAAGCAACAATCATAAAAAAAAATATTGCCCTAAATTCAAAAATGTCTAGTCCTATGTGATCATACAGTGGTGATATACCAAAGAAATAAATATAGGCAAAATAAATGACATAAGAAATTTTGAAGGCAACTGAGAAAAAAGACAAGAACAAGAACCAGTATTTGGAGTTGTAAACTATTCAACAACTTCAATCCTTGAATACCATAGTACTCATGAAAACAACAACAATAATCATCAGAATACCCAGAAAATATCAAACACCTTTCTCAAATTCTTCTTTTGAGAAACAATGCATCATTTTAACAGCCCGTATTCTTCCTCATGACAACCTGTAGTGACCGCTAAACAAAACGAAACGAGTCACTTTTCCTTGAACTTGCAGATAAGTAAAGATCAAGGGGTAACGATATTAAATCCAAAGAAATGGCTGAAAGTAAAGAGTCATCATGTATAATTTTGTCTAACGCAAGGGAAACGCATGTTTGGATTCAGCCATTCGTTTGTTTGTGTACTCCTCTGCCACTGACTCCGGTCTTCTGTCACACAGTGGGTATCAATTACTTTTGGTGTTGGGAGTCGATATTGAATCAAGATACTCATATTGCACAGGTCAACACAAACTTCTCCCAATATGGTTTAGGAAACTGGTTGCTAAGAACTGAAAAAGAGAGACAACGTATTCTATTCCCAAAATCTGTTCAAACAAAAACAGATAAATGCGTTGACGAACTCAGAGAAATCATTTACACGATTCGAATCGATCATGTCAAACGAAACCAACCAAAGAGCCCCAAATCCTAGAAACCATGCCTAATCACAAGAATTGAGATGATGTGAACGCGTATCAAGAGCCAAAGCTCTTATACCATGTCACAAAACCATAATTTCAATTCTAGCGTTTTAAAAATCCAAATACAACGAAACAAGAATTGATCAAATCACAAAATACTAACCCAAAGGACAACATCTAACGATTCAAACAAAGACTAATGATAGAGACCGATTCGAGATGGTCAATCTCCCGATAGACCCGTAGAGTGGGTCAGGCTCCAAGAACTAGAAGAATAAGATGAAAAACCAAACTTGAGACAAATTTTCTTATTATTTTTCTCAAACATTGATTACAATTTATAGGAAAAGAAAGACACAAAATAGAAGAAAATAAACTATAAGAAAACTGAATTAGAGTATAGCAAGGAAATTATATAATATATTAACTTAATTAATTAACAAGCTTACTTGCTTTTGCTTTGTTATTCGAAAACTTTCAAGCAGGAGTTGGTTTTTTTTGGGTCTAGTGAACATAAGCCATCAAGTGGCCTTTTTCATTGAAAAAAGTACCACGAAAATCTTTCGAGGATGAAACCGTACGACGTGAGTGGCGCCCACCATGGTGTGACGTCGCGACTGACCCGATCGCCATCGAAATAGTCGAATGGCAACCACCGTGAAGAAAATAGTTCCGTTCTTGAGGACAAGAATGCTTTGAAGGAGCATGGAATTGATACGAGCGTAATATATTTGTTAAGTTTATTAATTATTTAAGTTAATATATTATTTAGTTTCCTTGTTATACTCTAATTCAGTTTCCTTAATATTTATTTTTTTCCTATTTTTATGTCTTTCTTTTCCTATAAATTGTAATCATTGTTTGAGAAAAATAATAAGAAAATTTGTCTTGAGTTTGGTTTCTTTTCTTCTTCTTCTTCTAGTTCTTGGAGCCTAACCCACTATACGGGTCTATCGGGAGATTGATCATCTCGAATCGGTCTCTATCAACTAACATCATACTAATCTAATGAAGACCAAGAACTTAATACAAAATCTGTCCAGAAAGAAGAAGGAAATTGTAACCGTCAATCACCAAGAATAAAGGGGTGTTTGGGATTGCTTATTTTTAACAACTTATAACTTATTAACTTTTTGAAAAGTAATAAGGTGTTTGGGATTGCTTATATTGTGAGATAAGTTACACTTTTGTAACTTATTAACTTAATGAAAAGTTATAAGGAGGTAAAATAAGGAATCCCAAACACCCCCTAAGAGACTGAAAAATAAAGAAGAGATGTTGTTATATTATAACGTCTCTTTCTCTTGTATATATGAGACACGACGAACCCATTCAAGAAACAATGAGTACTAAGCCCAACTTTAAACCAATCAGCAACGGCCCTTTTAGCCCACAATCAGCCCACATTTTAATAGACGGCCCATATCCATCATTCTCAACGTATAACATGAAATATAAACAGAAAACAAGTTAACCAACAAATTTGTGTATATGTTTGATAATGAATTGGAAGTATACATGTGTTTCAACATTAACTCACATCGCAATGTATTTTCATAGAATTATTATCAAGTCTAATTTAGGAACATATAGTATACAGATTTTATTTTGTTAAACATCTTTCAATTACACAACTAACTCAAGTATGTTTGGCAAATAGCTTTCAGAAGTTTCAAAGAGCTTTTAGGAGCTTTTGAAACTGGGATGATAAGATAATAATTTTTGTTTTTTTACTTTTTTCATTTTTGTGTTTTTTTTTATTTTATGATTTTTTTTGTTTTTGGGTTTTTGTGGTCCAAAATAGTTCTCGTAGTTCTCAATTTCAAAAAAATTTTCTCATGATCATGATCATATATATATATATAATTGATTTCTTTTGAGAACCATTTTGAGTTTTAAGAACTCGAAAGAACTCAACATAACAATTTTTTTTGAATTTTTTTACACATATGTAATATGTAAGTGCAAGTAACGTAAAAAAATACAGTATTTTTTACACACCGAATCTACTTATTACACATGTGTAACTAACATTTAAACTTGTGTAATTATCAAAAATCATAATCATTATTCCCTCTCTTGATTAATTTTTTAATAAAATTTATTCTCAGCCACATATTCAATGCCCATTTAATTGATTGTGTGATCCATATTGAGTTCTTAAAGTTCCTACAACTCATCAAGTTTTCAAAGGATCATTCCCATATATATATATATATATATATATATATATATATATATATATATATATATATATATATATATAAACAAAACCTTTAAAAGCTCTCTGGTTGCTCCCTACGTTTTCTCAATCCACCAGATTGTATTACTTGTAAATGGAGGCTTCTCATTCATTTGACCCGAATTCACGGATATTGGTCTTAACCCATATATATATATACATATATATATATATATATATATACATATATATTACATATAACACATTTTAGATGGATCTAATGGTCATTTTGCATATTTAAGACGTTGTTAAACTTAAATGACGAGACGCCGCTAAATTTAATGACTCCATATCACCAGCGTCGTTACATGTATCTCCGGCTCCTTCTCAATTATCATACGTGAACTCAGTTGTAACCCTTAATTCTCCAATTAAAGCCACTTTCAATTGCAATTACACATCGGTTTAACCTTTAATTCAACTCTCCAATCATATCGTCATCGATACTCCTGTAATCAGTGCTCAATCAATGCTTGGTGGTTACAAGTGAATGGCGACGTTACAAGTGAAGTCCCAACAACGTGACAATCAATTGCAATTGGTATTGGTTTCATGGAAATAACCGCCGTAACAGTCTTCAATTGCTCCTCAAATTTCTTTTTTGTTCAACATGCATTAACAATTAACAATCTTCAAAGGTAATCCTTTTTGACCTAATTGCATGCTTCATCTTTGGTTTGATTGTCGTTATGTATTAATTGATTGGTAAATAATCTCATCCAAATAATGAAATCGTGGCGAATGCTTGACTTTCAGGATTGGATGTGGAGAAATTCCGTATTTATAACTGCCAACCGTCTAATAGAGCCATAGCACATGATCATTTTTGGTGCCCTAATTATGTGAGTTCTGATTATCTGCCCTGAAAGCTTATCACGTCTCATTCTCCTTGACTTGCATCCAAACAATGAGTATTTCAAGTTCCTTTTGGCCTTTATCTTCTGTACTTTGATCTTATATCTATTTTTGGTGACACATGTTGTAACTGTTAGAATATTCTAGATCAATCATTGTCTACAATCAAGGGAGGGGATCGCATAATTAAGGAGCAATATTTTCCATGATTAGTTTTTCCATGTTTAGATTATTTTTCTCATATTTAACTCAATCCCTTGTATGATTTATTGACATAATAAAAAGCCAATTTCCTTTCTATCTCTGTACCTTTGATCATGGTATCAAAGCATAATCCTGGAAATTCATAAGCTCATCAAAACCCTAGCCAACCATAATCGAAACCTGCAATCAAACATGGCAGACCAAAACACCACTTTGACCAAAATACCCGATGAATTAACCATGCAAATATGCGCTATTAAGAAACGGTCTTGGGGTACAATCAACAACAACCAATTCTGAGAATCTCTCTCTCAGATTTAAACTTGAAGGGGATAATTATACAATGTGGGTAACCCTGATGAAAAAGGCTATTGGAGGTAGGGGGAGAAGTTCTCACATTACCGGGGAACCATTACCTCCATCAAAAAGTGATGCAACGTTTGCACGATGGGAACAAGATGATCAATGTGTTTTTAAATGGTTAATCCAAAATATTGATGCAAGTTTGGTGAATAATGTCTCGCGGTATCCGACTGCGAAAGCCCTTTGGGATGGCCTTGTGGTTACATATGGTTCCGAAACAGACTCGCTGCAAGTGTTTGATCTTCACAAAAAGGCAAACTCATTGAGGCAAGGAGGAGATACCTTAGAAGATTGCTGGAACAAACTACAAAAAATCTGGATGACCATCGACAGAAGAGACCCGAACCCGATGAAACACCATGAAGATATTCAAATCTATAATAACAAAATTCAAGAACAGAGACTCTTTCAATTGTTAATGGCCATCGACGACAAGTTGGAACCAAATAAGCGGGACATCTAGAAAAAAGATCCCCTACCTTCGGTTGAAGCTGCATATACGACGATACGGCGAGAAGTAGCAAGACTCAATATTCTAAAACCTATCACCACTGAAACCGACAGGCCATCTGAAATCAGCCTGGGTCTATTGGGAAAGGAATCAACCGGAAGACCTAAAACTCGTTCAGAGCCACAACGAGGAAAAGATAAAAAAGATAAATCGAAGTTATATTGTACCCATTGTAAGATGAAGAGACATGCTAAGGAGACATGCTTCAAGATTGTTGGTTATCCGGAATGGTCGGAGAAACCGGGGCAGCAGGGCAAGGCGGCCGCCGTCGTTGGAAGCCGGGAATCGGCGTCTCTGGAACAGGAGGAAGATCTGATTGGTTTTGGTGGTGTGGCTGCTGGAATCGATCAAGAGGATGCAACAGGTAAAGGGTTTTGGAGAAATCATACTCCACACCCTTCAATTCTTAATCCCAAATATTTTAGTCCAAATTGTTTTGAGTATGACAAGCAGGCCCTAAGCATTTTTAATCTAAAATCTAAAGCACATCAAACTAGTTCCACACATAACACTAGTTCAAAAAAAATAACCAAATGGATTTTTGATTGTGGAGCTACGGATACTATGACATATGATCATAAAGATATTTTAAACATGTCTCCCTAATCCAAAACGTATATCGAAGCCGCTAGTGGAGAACGGGTTAAGGTCGAAGGAGGAGGTTCAATTGAATTCTCTAAGAAAATGAAGCTAAACAAGTGTCTCTATATCCCAACATTATCTTCAAAGTTGTTGTTTGTGAGCCATGTGATGAAAGAATTGAACTGTGTGGTACTAATGTATCCAACATTTTGCATTTTGCAGGACATTCTTACGAAGGAGATAATTGGGCGTGGTACTGAGAGAGGAGGCCTCTACTATGTTGATGAGGTGACTCACAAGGGACATGCCATGCTTGCTCACGGAACGGCTGATAGACAACTTTGGTTATGGCATCGTCGTCTTGGCCATCCGTCAAGTCGTTATTTCCTAGTCTTTTTTTGAATAAATCCACTAATATGAAGTGTGAAGCTTGTATTCTTGCTAAAAACCATAGAGTGTCCTTTGACCAGAGTAATACTCGGGTTAAGTCTGTGTTCTCTTTGATACATTCTGATGTTTGGGGTCCAGCTCCAAATTCTAATAAAAATCGATTTAAATATTTTGTGTTGTTTGTTGATGATTTTTCTCGAATGACTTGGGTATATTTTATGAAACATAAATCAGAGGTTCCTGAAAAATTCTTTATGTTTTATAAAATGATTCAAACACAGTTCAACAAGAAAATACAAATTCTTCGATCTGATAATGGTGGAGAGTTTGTAAATCAGTCAATGAAAAATTTCTTTCTGGAAAATGGTCTTATTCATCAAACCACGTGTCCCAAAACAACTCAACAAAATGGTGTTGTTGAACGGAAAAATCGAATTTTACTTGAAAAATGTCGTGCTATGATAATTGAATCTCAAACCTCTCAGTACTTCTGGCCTGAAGCAATAGCAACTTCCGTATACCTTCTTAATCGTCTTCCAACTCAAATTCTAAAACATAAAACTCCTTTACAAACACTAGCAAGTAAAGTTCCTATTCCTTCTGTCTTAACCCTATTACCACGCGTCTTTGGGTGTATTGTGTATGTCCATATTCCCAAGTCTGATAGGAATAAACTTGAACCTTGCGCAGAAAAGTGTGTGTTTGTAGGATACGCCACTCATCAAAGGGGGTATCGGTGTTATAATCCAGTCACTCGTCGCATCCATGTTACTATGGATTGTGACTTCTTGGAGTCCGAATTCTATTTCTCCGACCAATCTAGCGTTCCAGGGGAGAGAGTTAGGGAATCGCTAGATTGGTTAAGTCACCAAAGTTGTCCCGATGTTGTTCTAACAGAGCGGGTAGATGGAGCCACCGAGTCTCTCACGACCAACATAGATGGGGATGAAAAACCAGTTTACACAACCAATGAATCTACTTCGGATGATGTCCAACAAGAGGTAAATGAATCTCCTGATATTTTCTCCGATGATTTAAATAATAGTAATAGTCATGGTGACAACCCAGTTCCAGAAACTGAACCAGAAGAACCACAGTCTCGTGTCCTTCCTCCAATGAAAAATAGAGGTGTGCCATCGGATCGATACTCGCCAGAACATGTGTCTCGGTCCTCTAGGTACCCGGTAAATGTAGACAGGGGGAGAGTTGCTGATGTTACAAAAGCTTTCTCGGCCACAATACTTTCAGAAAATATTCCAAAAACAGCTCAAGAAGCAAGCAAGAATATTGAATGGCAAGAGGCTATGAATACAGAAGTGAAAGCCCTTATAAAAAATGACACATGGGAGAAGTGCGTGTTACCTACAGGAAAGAAACTGGTTGGTTGCAGGTGGGTGTTTACCATCAAGTATAAAGCTGATGGAACGATAGAACGATATAAAGCGAGGTTGGTAGTTAAAGGATATACTTAAACATATGGCATCGACTATTCTGAAACCTTTTCTCCGGTTGCCAAAATTGATACTATCAGGGTGTTATTTTCAGTTGCAGCAAACAAAGATTGGCCGCTTCACCAGTTTGATGTTAAAAATGCTTTTCTACATGGAAATCTAGAAGATGAGGTATATATAGAAGTCCCACTGGGTTTTTCTGATGGTTTTAAAAAAAATGAGGTGTGCAAACTCAAAAAGGCTTTATACGGGCTCAAACAATCTCCGCGAGCATGGTTTGGAAGGTTTACTATGTCTATGAAGCGATATGGGTACAAACAGAGTAATGCTGACCATACCCTATTCTTAAAGAGGAGGGGAGATTTAGTTACATGCCTAATAATATATGTTGATGACATAATCATCACAGGAAGTGACGAAGAAGAAATTATTTCACTTCGAAAGAATCTATTTAAAGAATTTGAAATGAAGGATCTTGGAAGGCTAAAGAATTTCCTAGGGATTGAAGTTCTCCGGTCAAAAAGGGGAATTTTCATTTCTCAAAGGAAATATATATTGGACTTGTTGGCAGAAACAGGTATGGTGGATTGCAAACCAAGTGACACTCCAATGGTAGTAAATCATAAACTCAAAATTATTGAAGGGGCTGAGCTAGCAGATCGTGAAAGGTACCAAAGGCTGGTAGGCAAGCTAATCTACTTGGCTCATACCAGACCGGACATTGCCTATGCTGTTGGGGTGGTAAGTCAATTCATGCATTAACCTCAGTTAGAGCATATGGAAGCAGTTATGAGAATTATAAGATATCTTAAGGGTACTCCAGGAAGAGGTATAGTGTTCAAGAACAATGGACACCTGGATGTTAAAGCTTTTACTGATGCGGATTGGGCTGGAAATCCAAATGATAGAAAATCTACTGCAGGGTTTTTTACCTTAGTTGGAGGAAACTTAGTTACTTGGAGAAGCAAGAAACAGAAGGTAGTGTCTCTATCAAGTGCAGAATCAGAATTCAGGGGCATCGTTAAAAGGATCACAGAAATTCTTTGGCTTAAAAAATTGATGAACGAGATTGGTTTTACTCTAAATCTCCCAACTCAGTTAATGTGTGATAACAAAGCTGCAATTAAAATTTCAGAAAATCTTATCCAACATGACAGAACGAAGCATGTCGAAATAGATAGACACTTTATAAAAGAAAAAATTGAAGATGGCACCGTGGAACTTCCTTTCATAAGGTCTGAAGAGCAGTTGACAGATATTCTTACGAAAGCGGTTGCAACAAAAACTTTTGAAGTAATGTTGTGCAAGTTGGGTATTGAAGATCCCACTACACAACTTGAGGGGGAGTGTTAGAATATTCTAGATCAATCATTGTCTACAATCAAGGGAGGGGATCGCATAATTAGGGGCAATATTTTCCATGATTAGTTTTTCCATGTTTAGATTATTTTCCTCATATTTAACTCAATCCCTTGTATGATTTATTGACATAATAAAAGAGCCAATTTCCTTTCTATCTCTGTACCTTTGATCAGTAACACCCCAACCAAAGGCGGCGGAACATGTCGAGGTGAAACGGATTGCCCAAGAACACAAGACACTATTAAAGTGACAATATTTAATCAACTCAATAATTTCATTCAATCATCAAAGTAACACATATTGTTCATACAAATAAACCCCAATATATAAAAGAAAAATATTGTTCATTCTTCTAATAACCTAGCGGTATCAAATAGAATGACATCTTCGAACTCCAACTCAAGTAATAATCAAACCTGTAACAATGCATAAAATAACATTTGTCAACACGTATGTTGGTGAGCAATTTCATAGTTTTGAGTATATAAACTATGACCGAAATCCACAAACGTATATGAGACTATAAATAAAAGCATCAATCATGGTATATAAAACATATGTAAATGAGGATCCTTTCTAATCGGTAACAACCGACATACTTGAATAATAAAGCCCTATTCTACTAGCACAAGGCTAAGTAGTTAGGGAGCGTATGATCATACTTAATGAGGCTCAACAACAATATAAAAATAAACACTCGCGCACATAAAGCATATGAGACATATAACACACAATAGAGCAAGTATTCTAGCATTATACACCCTAAAGTTTGTGGTTTGATAAATGAGTATAATATAAATCATTTTTGTTTGAATAAGTATGAATGTTACCCCCAAAAGATAAAAGTGAAAACGGGGGATGAAATGTACACACGTTAACGAAGTAACTTGAAAGATTGATTCGTGAATAATCAGAGATCGGGCTTAACGAGCAAGACCTAGATTAAATGGGTCTTAAGTTAGTAGGTAGTCTTGGAAGGGTTTAAAGTAAAATATGACAAGTAAAGTAAATAAATGAAGTTTATGATTTAAAAAAATATAAATAGTTGGGAAATTAAAGACATGTTCTAAAAAAATAAGTTTACTCGAAACCGGGTCTTGGTATTCCATTCATAATTATTACTCAACCTATGTTAAGTAACTTATGTGGGTTATAATGCACTATTGCAAAACCCTTTGGGTATATGAACACCAAAACAATGTTTTAATCGAGTGTTCGGATTTGTTAACTTAGGTCTAGATATTTAACTAAACTCAAAGTTAACTTTCCAACATGTTTTGAGATAACTCAATAAAATCGAAAGACTTAACCAAGTATATAGTTCTATTATGAAGAACCTTAACGTCCGTTAAGTGAGTATTTGGTTTCACCAGTCCAAGCTTGTTATAAGATCAAGTTGGATTCCGACACACCAAGTAAGTTGATAAAATACTTAAAATTAGTTTAAAATACATTCTTGAAGAAAAGATGAGTTTCGATGGCCAAAAACACACTTGTGTGTCTTAGGCAAGTGAACTCGGTTTAGTTCGGTTTTGGTTCGGTCCTTGACTCGAAATGATACCGAGGATGGTTGCCACATACCCAAATTACCATAGAACTATCAAAATGGTTTTAGAAGTTACAAGGATCAAATCTTTCAAAACATGATTATTTAACTATTTTAAACAAAACTAGTAAACAAAACTATTTAAAACAAAAGCTAGTAAACAAGAGTTCGGTCTTGGTTTGGTCTTGATTCGGGTCTAATCTCGGGATAAAACCGAGGCTAGTGACTTCATACCCAAGACCATGAAACTCTTTAAACATGAATTAAAACTAAACTACTTACAATATAAACAAGACTAGTAAAGCATTAAAGGAAAATAGTATAATCAAGAACTACAAGGAGTTCTCTATGAAGCCTTGCCTTGTAGCATATCAACTCCCGAAGAAGATGAAAGCCAAAGGAAACAAGGGGTGCATATTATATATATGTTGTACCACAAGATATGAATTAGTAAGTAACAAAACAAAAATTAAAGAAGGTTGTTTTTGATAATTATGAACCTTGAAGGTTAGAGAATGATGTTCTTAGTTTGAGAGAGAAAGAAGATGAAATGAGCAAAAAGAAATGAAGTGGATAGGCTTGTTTATATAAGGAAGTAGTCAAAGTTGTTTTCCTTGTTTTATATCAATACTTGCATGTGTTTTTTTTTAAATAAAAGGTTTAAACAAGTCAAATAATACAAACTAGTAAAAAATCCAAAAAGCAAGAGATGATTATGAAACATAAAAATCCAATATTTTATATTAGTGAAAGATTTGGTTTACAAATCAGGTCGGGTTTTGATACAAATACAAAAAGGACCGAAAATGACTAATGTTACCCATGTTTAATATTATTCTGCTGCAGAATTTGTATCGATTCCATCATCAATAAAGGGCTGCTCTTTGTTGGCAGAATTATATATGAGGTAATTTTCAATTCTTGTAAAATAATTTTAAAAACTTATGTATTTTCTAATGTTTGTTGCATTTTACATTCTTTAATATGTAGGACTAACTTACTGGCATCATTACCGTTAGACATAGGAGAACTTGTAAATATGGAGTCGTTCGGTCTTCATTGAAACAAGGTAAAAACATCAAAGTCAATTTCTTTTGTAATCAATGAATTGCCCCGGGGTTATTATCTTATCTTTTATTATTATTTGTTTTTATTATAGTTAAAGGAGTATCCAGTGGAGGCATGCAACCTAAAGCTTTTTCAGTTTTAGATTTATCAAGTCATTATTCGGGTTTCCCCCCTGAGATTGGTAATATTAACGTGTTATTCATTATACAAACAACATTCACTAGCAAATAAGAACTATATTGTTTTTCATATTTAATGCAACATAACTATATTGTTTTTCATATATATATAACAAATTTAGATTCAGTTATATTGTTTACAAATCTTGTTAGGTTCGATGACAACTTTAAGAAAGCTTGTGCTCATGGGCAGGCCTATAAGGACTTTTAGAAGGTTTGAACTATTGAACCGCCGTTCTAAATCTAAGTGGCAATGCAGGTGGTTTACCACAAATTACTGCACCTTCTTTTTTTAATGCAGTTGCAGTTATAAATATTTTCCGTTTTTTTATCAAAATTATTTTGTTACTTATAAACTTTTACTTTTACTGAACAAGAGGGTGCATATATTTGATATCAGAGTGGATATAATAAGTTTGCCTAAATTAAGAATTCTTGATATGAGAAAAGATGTCGGTTATAATACGGTTTCTCCTTTTAATCATTACCAAAAAAATGTGTTTTATTCTCTTTGCTTTTAGTTGATGTCACTTAATAACGGATAAAAATGTAGCAATAAAGAATGATCTGAATTGCATATTGTCTTTCTTTTCATGTGTACTTGTAATGTCTAATTACTTACATAAGTTGTTTTTTTAATTGTTTTGTTTTTTTAAGACCAATCTCAGATTCTAACACTTGTGATTCATTTTGGCAGGACTTGTACTATTAACTCCTGGACATGTAGATATTTTTATGAAAACGTACTCAATTACTCGAGCCTTTCACACACACACACACATATATATATATATATATATAGAGAAAAGGGTTAAAATAAAAATGTATAGTTTTGTAGGAAAAGTAGGAAGAACTTAAAAATGAGAGTTAGGAAACTATGAGAGCCTATTTAGGGTGATATGTAGCCTAAATACTTGATCATAGTAAACTATTTGTTATTTTAGAAACTATTAATCTCAATCACTAGATCATAGATCCAATGGTCTAGATTTATTCTTACTCTTCCTATAAAACTATCTCTTTTTATTTTAACCCACCCATATATATATATATATATATATATATATATATATATATATATAACGTTTTAGTAGGGATGTGAATCTATAACACAAAATGAGAAACGAGGCAAACCTAGCACGGAATTCATTGGTTTGGGTGTAGTCTAAGGGTCAGTTTTGGTTTGACTGTTAGAAACCCAAAACACATTCAGTTGAACATGTCAGGTTCGGATCAACCTGGTAGGTTGTTCGGTTGGCCCGTTTAATTTATACTTCTAAAAAAATTTGTGTTTTATGCCATAACTTAAACTGGATGTGTATTTTTTTTGGCCTAAATTTAGAAGTTGAAAAAGAAAAGGCAATCAAGTTTTATAGTATAAACCGTAATTGTTTTATACACATTTGTATTTTTGGCTACAAGTTTTTTTTTCTGGATTAAAGGGCCATTTTTTAACAAATCATTAATGCACATTTCATGTTTCGGTTCATGTACATTTCGGGTTTGTGTTGGGTTCGAACCGCCAATCCGTGAACATGAACTAACTAGCACCCCTACATCTTGGTGAAAGTTTAATGTTTTTCCTTGACTTGAATATCAAAGTTTGTTATAGTGAAACTCCTAGTTGAGTGTGTTTGAATTAATTACTGAGAAGTTGGAAGGGTCTAACGTTTCACTCTCTAGCATGGACCGCATGGTTGTAAAAATTACGCCTAGGCGGCGATTAATTAGCATTTATTATTGAGTACTCCCCGACTAAGGCCGAGTCTATGGTTAACATATTTTTATATGCTTAATCTATGTTAGCTATAATTTATTCACAATTTTGTAAATGCACTGCCATTTAAAAGTCAAAAGTTAAGATATATTTTTTTTACCACAAATATAATTGTTTCAGTTTAATTAAAGTTGTCCTATTAGGTTGCTTTTAGTTTATAGTTTATTCATTTTCAAATCATTAACACAAGAGTTTGCAGGTGTTGCTTGAATATGAGAAATATAAGAGTAGCAACGCGGAGTTGCCATGATGTCTCTTCTGCAGAACCTCTTTCTACTATAAAAAGGTGTGTCATATCTTTATGATTAATTATTTTTATATTAGAAACATATAACTGCTGACACGGCACGTATTGAAGTTATAAATATTTTGCGTTTTTTATCAGTATGATTTTGTTACTTATAAAATTCCTAAATTAAGAATTCTTGATGAGTAAAAATTCTCTTTAGTTGGTTCCCGAGGTGACTTCAATCCCGATTAAAGTAGCTGGGTTCGTTTAACTTTATTGTATATTATTATTTTCTAATAAATATTTATTTGCAAGGTTTAAAAAATGCTTCATCTCTTCACGAACTTCACATTCCAGATAATAATATCAGTAGACGTCTACCTGAACTGGTTTGTATACAACTTTTTATGTTTTTGAAGGTTCTTAAATCTTAATTAATTCAGGCACAAAATAATATAAATTCAACAGTTGACTTTAGTTAAACAATGATGCCAAATTAAGTTTGCCATCAAGTACTACATATATTTGTAGCCTCATTGTTGTAGCTCAAATATGATCAAATGTATATTATTTGTAATCTTGATGAAGTCATGAACATTAATTACAAGTAAAAGTGCTATTACTTGTGTGCATGCTAAGTTCTCTTTGTGGACTAAACTGTCCTAAATTGCATTTAAAGCTGCAACAATGTGTTTCTTTTGCAATTCATTCCAAGGTTGTTAGTGTTTGGTGTTCGAGGAGGAGACACGAGCCTCCAAAGTGGTTCAATCGCCGAATCTAGGTCAAGCACCACACCCTGGTGGTGGTATTATAAAACTTTATTAAATTAAAAATTTCCTAAAATATATTTGTTTTTTTGAACGAGGTTTCTTTTATCAAATAGATAATTTCCGTAGAACTTTTCAAATATGAAATCTAGATTTTTAAACAAACACCAGTCATAAAATGCATTAAAATGTCATTGATAAATTTAAATACAAATGCCCGGAGATTTTAGTTTGGTTAAATAACATGTGCATAATTGAAAGTTATGTCATCTGATGTGTTTTTTAGGATTTATAGTTAAATCTGTATACTTGAAAATATTGAACATTTAAGAACTCAAACCTCTATACTTGTGTCAAAAGTTGGTCCAAACCATGAGCCGTTGGCCGATGTTTTGCACCGGCACTTCCATCTATTGCCAACTTAATGTCTGTATTTTGAATCATTCATAAAACGTATGTACACACGTAAAACCGCTATACATTAATTATGTTTGTTAACATATACAAAATCCTTAAATTTGTTATTGTGTATACTTTATTATTTTTTTCCCTACCCTTATATAATTTTCTTATATTTTTTTATTGTAAACTATAACGATTATTATTATTTTATAGCAAATGTCGGCCCCATAACGATATCGCTACCAACCGAATACATGTTGCGTACTGGCGTACCCGCTGCAGCGCGCGGCAGTTCTACTAGTATTCCTTAAACGAATTATTACATCTGTAACATCCTAAAATTTTCATATTTAATAAAGAAAGTTACGTTTAGTGTTTTCGCGTTAATAATTAATAGAGAAAAGATCATGGGCTTAGATTAATCAAGATGGGATTATGGATAAGATAGGCTTAGGGTCCATGGGCCTTAGGAGTATAAATACTCCCTTAAACCACTATTAAACCCTAAACCCTCATTTCTTTCCATCCTATTCTCTACACACTCAAAGACACACACATACACCTACACTATACACTGCCGAGAGTGAGGGTGAGATCCAAGGACAAGCCAACGCGATTCTTGATAGATCCTTCATTACACAAGATAAATACCAGATCTAAAGTCCATAGCTAAGCCAAACACGAAAAGGTATGTTTTGATATTAAAGTTTACGCTTTTATTAACGTTTAGTCTTGAAACGTAGAACGAGATTAGATCGGGTGTAAATGTAACGTAAAGTTGCAAACTTGACGTTAAAACGAACTTAACAAACCCACGGCCAGGCACGGCTCGTTTAAAATAAACCGTAGTTATGTTATTGAACGTTTTAAGCTTAAAGGTCCAAACTTTATGCTTTTCCGGGCCTAGTTCTACCCGAGAAAGACCATGGGAATGATCACGAGTTCGGTTAACATCATATCCAGGAATTTCTTGATGAAACGAAGATGATTTTGGTGATTAAAGACGAACAACGGCGGCTGCTGAACAACTTCGCCTGCAAGCCAACTTCGCCTGCACGCAAGTTCGCTTGCAAGCAAGTTCGCCAGCCAAGTTCGCCCACTGACATGTTCGCTTAATGTATAAGTTTGCTGCTAGGCAAGTTCGCCACACCAAGTTCGCTGAACACTAAGTTCGCTGAACACTATGTTCGCCGGACACTAAGCTGTGTGTGTACAAGTTCGCCTATGGTTAACTTCGCTGGACACAAGTTCGCCAATGGTTAACTTCGTTTGACACAAGTTCGCCTATGGTTAACTTCGTTGCATACAAGTTCGCTTAATTATAAGTTCGCTTAAAATGCCAAGTAAAAGTAATCCAGTACTAGACCACGAATCGGGATAGCGAATTATAAAATGAATTAAAATCCTAATGGAATGTGTTAAGACTGTTAATGGAAATAAATTTTTCCAAGCTGACCTGGCAGCTTAACCCCATCCAGGGGCTCTGCCCCTTGGACCCCGCTAGGGGCTGCCGCCCCCAGAACCCCGCTGCCAGGGCCGCTGCCCCCGGACCCCCGTTCGTGGAGGGAAATAATTAAATTAGAAACACGTTATGGGTAGTGATAGTTAAATTGATACGTGTAATTGTTATACAGTTGGTCGTGCACAGTTAAAGAAACGGATTTCGATAAACGAAAAACGAAGCAGGATTCAGGTGAGTTTCTAGCCCCATTTCTGTGTTATGTTTTCGGGGCTGTGTGCATACTCGATGTGAAGTGTGAATACACTTACCTTAAGTGGTAAGTGTATGCTATTAGATGATATACGAAGTAGCTATTATATGATTGCTTGTCGGTACGTGAACGATCTTCGGATATTGCACGTGTCGGCAAGGGAAACGATCTCTAAATGGTTATAAGTGTGTAAACGTTATGGTGTGACTTGCTTATTATGTAAATGGTGTAATGATATTGTAGACAAGTAAAGGTAGAGCGTGTTAGAAGTGGCAAGAGTCTAGTAAGTGTGTTAGTGGCATGACGATAGTACGTGGTAGGGTAAGCCTATACGTGACTTCGTTATTAAAGTGGCAAAGTGGCATAACGTTATACGTCATTAAAGTGGCAAAGTGGCAAAATGGTAGGGGTAAATAAGAGGTTAAGTGGTGAGGTGAGCAGGTTAGATAGTGGACTACGTGTCTTCGGATACGTATATGATGCATGTAGTAGTTGTATGATAAGTTGCTTGATTAACTAGAACTCACTCAGAGTAGCTGACTTTTATTATGCACGCAGGTGAGTAGACTGAGGAGCTAGCATGAGGATGACATATGACATGGATTGAATGGCTGGCATCTGAAGATGGAAGAAGCGATGTTTTAAATATGATATTTTGTGTTATGGTATCAAAGAAAAGATTTAATGTTTTGTAACAAATGATTCAAGTTAGCGTTTCCGCGAAAGTTTTAATAAACTCTGATTTGTAGAACTGTTTATGAGTAAATTCGACGCTAAAGTAGGGCTACCGGGAACGGGGCCTTACAACATCTCATAAAATAAAACTTAATCTCACCAAATTATTGATGTGAAAATCCTATATAATTGGGATACACTAGAAGTTATTATATGATTTTTTTAAAGATATTTATAATTAAGAAACAATTTTATAGTAAAACCAATAAGCGGGTTTTGGGTCTCATCAAAACCAGATAACTTTTAAACCGGGTTATAACATCTTAGTTATTTGTGAAACCCTTTTATCATAAAACTCTAAGTATATTATTAATTTCGTTACAATAAATAAAATTAAACTCCAAAAAATATATATAAAAAACGAATAAGGTAAAACAGCCCCCGTAATATGGAGGATAAGAGATTTTATAAAAAAAATATATTATTTATAATTAAGAAATAAATTTGTAGTTAAAAAAAATAAGCGGGCCATGGGTCTCATCAAATCTATATAACTTTTAAACCGGATTACAACATCTTATTTATTTGTGAAATCGTTTCATCATCAAATTCTTTGAAATCCAAAATATATATATAATATAAAGCTTTATAAATTAGTTGTTTCTATTATGACTGCAAAAATAATATTTTATCATAACTTCTTAAATACGTGAACAAAAGGGTTTTAAAGGCTTAATGCAATAAAAGTTACACTTTGAGTTATTTCTTTTAAGGTACTTTTCCTATTTTACCCCTTTGACCCGTTAAAGATGGAACATGTAACATCATGAACTTATCGGGTCAAAAGTGCCAAGTTTCAAAGTAAAAGGACCAAAAAGAAAATTCTGATTTCTTGGCCGATCGCGATATGCGACAGCCTTAGAGCCAATGTCATCGCGTATCGCTATGACACTATCTGACAGCGAGACACGTGTCACCAAGTGTCACCAGGTGGCACTATGTCACGCCACATGGCACCGCGTCCGTCACGTGGCACCACGTGGAAAGCTAGTAGGTGACTCAACATAGCTACGTCGCGATACACGACGGCTATGTCTTGGCCCATCGCGTATCGCGACGGGGACCCGGAAACAACCTATAAATAGGGCCATCCAGCCCTCTCATTCATTACACAAATTATCAAACTCACTTTCTCTCTCTTGATATCTCTCTCACTACCTCGTAAAACGTGCCAAGTTACCTCCATTTCCGTAACCAATTCCAACGTTACCCCGAAACTCTTGCCATAAACTGACGATATTATCTTGAAGAACGTGAAGCTCAAAAGACAACCCGAGTCCGTCTTAAAGTGCGTGCCAACAAAAGTCTAAGAATTGGTGTGCCTCGAATTGCGTGTCGAAGAAGGTGTTAATCAAAGAAGCTCGAGATACAAAGAGGCTTCGAACTGATGCCCAAGTATCTAGGGTTTATAAGCTAACACAAGGTAGACATAATGCCAGAATAAAACAATAACAGAACATTAAAAGGCTTAAAACCCTAAATCGAGGATATAATCGATATCTCGAAAATAAACTAAAGAAAACATAACAAAGAAATATAAAAAAAAGAGATATAAATGTTAAGTGATTCTATGTTATAATATTATTTAAGTTATTATTATGTTTCTTAAATAAATAAAGAAAGAAAGTAGACGTTTCTTCGAGAAGAAGAAACGTAGTGTTAAGAAAAGTAAAAAACAAGTAAAACTAAAGGTTTTAAACTTGTAACAGAAAGAAAGTATATTTAAACTAATGGTTTAAAATAAAATATAATCGATGTAAAGATAAATAAAAGAGACTAAAGGTCTTAAGCCAGATTAAAGATCTGGTATTAATAAAATGTTATACTCGTACTATAGGTCCGAGATAACAAGGAAGAACTGGTCAGTGTATTGAAGCCGATCTTTTCAAAAAAAGGTGAATACGCCCAACTTTATAAACTTGTTTAATCGAGTCAAATAAATGAAATGAAATACTTAAGATTACATATCTCTAAAACATTATAAACAAAAGTAATCGCTAGCCCTGAGGCTGTCGTGTATGTTTGTTTGCATCCTTACATATGTGGTAAAAAGGCGGTGGGCACACCGCCCCACACTTAGTTATGAGCCTCCGCCACGATGGGCCAGACTTAAGCTACGTCCGAGTGAGGGTAATCATGTGTATACTGATGGTATCTAAGTAATATCGAACGATGCGGTGTTTGCTAAGTGGTTTGTGTAGAACTTAAGTTTATAATTGTGTTTTGTTTTAACTTGATTATTCCTAAGCCACGATGGGCCAGACCTAAGTTATGTCTCGAGGGGTAATCAAGTAAAGAAAAATATTTTATGCGTCAGCTTATTCACTAGCATGTGTTGCTGACATATTTTCTAAACAATTTACAGGTAAAGAAGATTAGCCGCTTGGAAAAGACGAAGTGACATCTAGGCGATCTGATGGCTCAGATTATTTTTGTTAATATTAAATATGAATGGTGTTTTTGTATAAAACAATTAATCTTTGTAAACACTAACCGGGTATTTTAAAATCCCGTGTTTTGATATATTTTATTCCACATAAACATATTTTCCGCTTTAATCCACTAACTCTGATTTATTTACAGAAGTGGTATCAACTGTTGGTCGCACCGCCCAGGCCTAAGATGGGGGTGTGACAGGTTGGTATCAGAGCCATCGATCTTAGCGAATTAGTTATTAATTGATAATGCCTAAGCTTCGATCCAAATGAATAAGAATTATTGTTATTACTTGTTTAAATTAAATAGGGATAAGATAGGCTGGTAAACCTTTTCTATCCCTCCTTAATCTAAACCATCCTTAGATGTCTTTCAAGAAAATAATCTACGGCTTCATGCAGGACGCAAGGAAAGTCGGATGTCCCGATCCAATGCCGAAGGACAACATGATTGAAGATTACTACGAAGACTTCTTCAAGCAAGATCACCCAATTGAACGATCCACACCGGTGTACTTTCCTGGCACTGAGAAACTACCAATCAACATACCCGACGATTCACCGATGCAAAGGAATGATCCTCCAAGAACTTCAATTTACCATCCGCCAAGCATTCAAGAGTATCATCCGTTTGACATTCCGATGTATCATCCGTCAAGCATCCCGGAGTATTACCCGTCTGACATCCCGATGTATCACCCGTCCAATCCTCATCCGTCTTATGCATTTCTATCCAATAGACCAATCAAGGAAGAACCCAAGTCTGACTCTTCCGATTGGATGCAATGTCCCTCTGACCAAAGGAGATGGCACACTGGAACCTCGGATTACAATGCTGTTGATTCTCACCCCAACGATGGACCTTCTCGAAAGCCGAAGATGAGAGTTATCCAATCATACGAGAGTTATCTCCTGTACCCGTTAGTGGCTGATACAACAAAAGCTATGGAGGAAGATGAAGACCCAGAAGAAGAGGAAGATCCTGAAGAAGAAGAAGACCCTGAAGAAGAAACAACTTCAATGGAGGAACCGTCAGATTGTGACTGCCCACCCGGTCAAGGATGTGTGCAACCGTTCTTCCACAAGAGTCCAAGCTATGGTTCTGTAGATCCCTACATGCAATACCTTCAAGAAACCAAGAACATGTATCCGCCAACTTTTCCACCATATCAAGGCAAGATTCCTTCAATTCAAGAACAAGCAGACAAGATCCGCGAACAGGAGGCAGCAGCTGAAGCATTTTTCAACTACCCGTCTGATGTTACCTCGTCACCATATCCAAAGATTCACTACGACATCGTGATGATGGGATACCGTAATCCACCGCCACAATACGGTTATTCGAATGTGATCCCGCAATCTCAAGAAGAACATCTCGATCGAGCATTACACGAGACCGATGAGTTGAGGAAGAAGGTGGCCAAAGAAGGAATCAAAAAGAAGAAGATAGGATACAAGCTTCTTCACAAATTCAACAAGATGACCAAGATGGTGAAAAGGTTTATGATGGACTGAGAATAGGATTAAGTGTTGTTGAAATCGTTGTATGTATGTTTTTAATAAAGAACGTTAAATCGTTCTAAAATAAGGATAGGAATATATATATATATATCAAGTGACGATATATATATATATATATATATATATATATATGTAAATTAAATAAAATGAATAAAATGTATGTTTAAGAAAAGAATGTAATTTAAATTTCAGAATGTCGAATCAAAGTAACGCCGAAGCTTCTCGAAAGGAAGCAGAAAACCGTAGAGATAAAGAAAAAGAACAAGAACAGGAACAAGTACCTGAAAAATGCATGATACAAATACAAGAAATGATCAAGAAAGCCGTGAGAGCCGAATCACATAAGAACCCAAACTAGACAAACTCATTCTATCGAACCCTCTCGAAAGTCCATTAAATCTAGTCCTAAACCATCACATATCGAGGAGAGTGTTCACAAGTCTAATGTTGATGTGGCGTTAGACAACAATTTAAGAAAATGAAAATTGAAAGTCGTTCTTTTTAGGATTTCGAAAATTTTAGTCCAAATGAATTCTATGGCCACAAGAGCGCCATTGCGACGATAAGATGGATTGAAGAGATGGAGTCGATCGTGATAATAAGAAAGTGCTCTGAGCAAGAGAAGATACAATATACTACACAAATGTTCAAGGGCGAAGCTTTGGAATGGTGGAACACACTGATTATGAGCAAGGGAAGACAAGTGTTGTATAGCTTGATGTGGGAGGAGTTCAAGGAGATAGTGTTGGCGAAATTCTGCCTAATGCATGAAACCGACCAAATTGAATTGAAATTCCTTTATCATAGAGTCGTAGGAACCAATCTTCAAGAATATAACACCGAATTTCATGAATACTGCTGACTTGTGCCCCAGCTAGTAACCCCTGAGTCCAGCAAAGTAACACGTTATATATGGGGACTCCCACGGGAAATCCGCGACAGTAAGGTCTCACCTACCGCAAACTGTAACAACTCGGGTTTTTGGCTTAAAATATTAATTATCAATATCCGACTCGTTTTCATTTTCGGGTAACTTAATCAATTAAATATCATATTTAACGAGTTTAGTTTATTATTTTTGTTTATTATATTTAATAAAATATCAAATATAAATTTTCAATTACACACATTTTTACCCCTAACTTATGGATTTAACTCATTATGAATCCACACTAGAACTTCAAGGATTAAAGTGCAAAACTGATTATCTTTTTATATTATATTACTTTACCCAAACCCAAACCCATTTACCAGAACCATAAACCCATTTTTCATACCAAACCCGCGATCCAGACATAACTTGTAGCTTAAAATTCGTCGTATTTTTAGAATTGTTCTTGGTAAATTGTTTATGATGCCTAAACGATCGCTACCGACACCATTAATTAGGAAATTATGATCCCTATTATACGAATTAACGTATTACCAAACCCATCATATATCTTAATAACATATACCATTAACCAGTTGTTTTCAATCCAATTAAACCCTCGTGCATCATCCTCTGGCCATCTCCATTCATAACCCTAACACCAATTTCGATTATACAGTCTATAATGAATCATATAGACGCATATTAAGCCGTTCGTTGTAGTTCATCGTTCACCATCATCGAAGCATTATTTAAGGTAATTGTTTTGTGTTTTGTGGTCGTCTATAATCGATAAACAAAAGCCCCAACGTTAATTAGTCAACCATTGAACATATTTACAGATTTGATAATTAGGGTTCTTATGAGCATTTGGGGAAAATCGGATATTTGTATAAACCTTTATGTTTTCATTTGACTACCATCAGCTGCGTTAGACCAGCTGGTTATGCGTGTTTTTTGAGATGCTGTGCCGGCCACCTGCCCGGGTTCGAATTCGGCAGTGGCCGGTTTTGCACAGTTTGTTTGTTGTTTTTTTTATTTATTTAATCTAATTGTTAAATGGTTTTTAAATCAATATTAATTAATATTAAGTATTGAATAAACATTATTTTATTAAGACTGACATCTTTAAGTTATATCTTTTGCCAAAATCTCGTTAAAAGCTCGTTTACACACACACAAACACACACACACACATATATATATATGTATGTATGTATTATAAGTACATTTTAATAATAATAGTAAATCTAATTCTTTTTATTTAAAACCCGACACTTGATTCACGTTTCATCATCATTGAACTTCTTTATAAACTTGTTTATATATATATAATATATATATATATTAATAAGCGTATCAAATAGATTTTCGTTAAAAGATTTACAAAATATTTATTATATCTTAGTACTAATTATATTTAATTATCTACACATTATTTTAATTATCTATTTATTTATATGTTAGTAACTTATTTATTTAAGTAAATAAAGGTATATTTCAATTAAATTATTTTATTTAGTTTGTATATTAAATTATATATTTATTTATATCTTATTATGACAATCATATCTTATATCTTAATTATCTAAATTATTTAGGTATTTAATATTATATTATGGGTAATTATTAGGGAATTTTCAATTAATAAGACTATTAATAACAATGACCATAGAGATTAATCGATCAATTAATGAACATCTTAATTCCATCCTAACTCAAATCACATCGAAATCCTCATTCATTAAATCACGTTTATCTTTATAATTAATCTATATTACTATTATTTAACTAGGAATCCTAGACGGTAAATTCCGAATGATTTATCTTTCTCTCATCCTCATCACATATATTTCGTACATCCGACCAGGTGAGTAATCACTCCCCTTTTTACTTATTTTTAACCTTTTTGGGGACATATGCGTATCGTATCATATTTATCTATTATCTAGTATTCAAAACCGCAACTGTTTAATCCTTGTGTGTATATCAGTTTATGCCTAACTTGCTATTTGCTTACTTGCTTTATTTGAACCGCATTCGGAGAGGTCTAACATATTCTCAGTCTAGTATGATCATACTACCGTCGTAGTGGCCGGCGTCCGACGCATTGACAATGGTTTCACCGACACCTCATTTTTGGTAACCAATTCCCATTTGCATGGCAACGGTTTAGCCCTTTCTTTATGTTTGATTGTTTGTGTATGTGCTATGGTTTAACTGTTTATCTCACATGAACAGTTTGCATCTTTCTTTATATATTATATTTACTATTACTGTTGTGTCTTAAACTGGTGTTTTACTCACTCAACATGTGTTGTTGACAAAAATATATTTTATACGCATTTGCAGGTTATCAGCTTTGTTGTTTAGCAAGATGAAGATCACGTAGAGATGCTTTTTAGGATACAAACTTAATTAATCATTGTTGTAATTTTGTTATACTTGATGTACTTAACTGTAATTGTTTTATTTGAAATTATTAAATAGATATTGAAACTTATAATGTTGCAAGATAGTAACCTTGTGAGCTGTGACAATCAGTTCACGCCCGACATTTCGCCTTAGGTTGGGGTGTGACACAAACCGCTGATTCCGCCATGGAGTTAGCTGGTTACTTAATAAACGGTCTTATCCGTAACAAGGAAGAAGACAAGAAGGTGGTGCCGACAAGCGACCACGAGAAGACTGGAGGCGCCCGATTCAAGGGCAATGGTGTGGAACAACGCAAATTTGGAACCAACTCCAACTACACCCAATGCAAGTTCTGTAAGAAATACCACAAAGGTCGTTGCCACTTTGCACCAACTACCACTGTTTGCGACTCATGCCACAAAGCCGGCCACGCAACGACCGATTGTTGGAAAAAGTCGATGACCTGTTACAATTGGAAAGAGATGGGTCATCTCAGCTTTGAATGCCCAAAGAACAAACCTGCTGTTGGAGGTGCAGGTGGTAGTGGTCAAAAGATCGAGCCGAAGAAGGGGAATGCTCGAGTCTTCATACTTGATACGAAGAAATCGGCCGACAAGCTGGAAACCATAACCGGTACGTTCTTAGTTAACGACACATATGCTAGAGTTTTGTTCGATTCAGGTGCCAACTTAAGTTTTATAGATTATAGATTTTGTAGTCTATTAAACAAACCTTTAATGAAACTAAATAAAAATCTAAGCGTCGAGACCGCTAGTGGAGAAATCGTTAAAATCTCCGAAGCTCTAGAAAATGGAAAAATCTTATTACCTGGTTATGTTCTACCTATCCAATTGTTACCCATGAATCTTGCTGGTTTTGATATAGTACTTGGTAAGGACTGGTTATCTAACAACCATGCTCGTATCATTCGCAATAGCAAAACCATTGAACTTCAAGCCCCTGATAAACAAACCATTCGAATTGAAGGGGACAAAGACGCAGGTCAAGTTAGCATAATCTCCATGACTAGGGCTAACAAATATTTAAAGGATGCTTAGCATTCATGGCCTACGTCACCGAAGAATCCAAACCGAAGGAGATAAAGGACGTACTTATTGTCTCCAAATTCCCCGAAGTCTTTCCCGACGAACTCCCTGGAATACCTCCCGATCGTGAAGTCGAGTTCAGGATAGATCTTATGCCTGGTACTGCTCCAACCGCCAAAGCTCCGTATCTCTTAGCGCCAACCGAAATGAAAGAACTGAAGAAACAACTAGACGAGCTACTCGAAAAGGGATTCATTCGTCCAAGTTCATCCCCGTGGGGAGCACCAATTTTATTAGTCAAGAAGAAGGATGGATCCATGCGTATGTGTATCGACTACCGAGCTTTAAACAAAGTAACCATCAAGAATCGATACCCTCTACCTAGAATCGACGATCTATTCAACCAACTTCAAGGCGCGAGCTATTTCTCTAAAATCGATCTACGTTCTGGTTATCTCCAACTCAAGGTTCAATCCGAAGACATTCCGAAACCGCGTTCCGAACAAGGTATGGACATTATGAGTTCACGGTCATGTTGTTTGGTCTCACTAATTCCCCAGCCGCGTTTATGGATATGATGAATCGAATCTGTAAACCTTAGTTAGATAAATTTGTTATCAATTATTTACTCTAAGTCTAAGGTAGATCATGAAATTCACCTCCGAATCTCACTTGACTTACTTCGAACTGAGAAGTTGTACGTCAAGTTCTCGAAATGCGAATTTTGGCTTCACGAAGTGCAATTTCTTAGAGACGTCATAAATGTGAATGGAATTCAAGTGGACCCCGCGAAGATTGAAGCTATCTCTAAGTGGGAGATTCTTAAGTCACCAACCGAGATCCAAAGTTTATTAGGTTTGGCTGGATACTATCGTAGGTTCTTTGAAAACTTCTCTCGCATAGTCGTTCCTCTAACTTCGTTAACTCGTAAAAACATCAAGTATGAATGGGGAACAAAACAACAAGAGGCGTTCGATATACTCAAACAAAAACTCACCCAAGCACCTATACTAGCCTTGCCAGAAGTACTAAGGATTTTTTTGTCTTTAGTGACACGTCTCATTCCAGTTTGGGATGCGTACTAATGCAACAAAAGTAATCGCTTACACCTCTCGTCAGCTCAAGGTAGACGAAAAGAACTACACAACTCACAATCTAGAGTTAGGCGCCATAATCTTTTCCTTAAAGATATGGAGGCACTATCTCTATGGAGTCAAATTTGTCATGTATACCGATCATAAAAGTTTAAAACACATATTCGATCAATAAGAACTCAACATGCGTCAAAGACGCTGGATGGAAACTTTAAATGACTACAACTGTGAAATCGTCTATCACGAAGGTAAAGCCAACATTGTGGCTGACGCCTTGAGTCGTAAGGAACATGAGAAACCAAAAAGAGTTCGAGCTCTACGATTAGAACTCCAAGTAGATCTGATCGGGAAAATCAAATCTGCGCAACTTCAAGAGATTAATGAAAACAAGATCACTGACATAAACGTAACGACACCATTGACTCGCTAGTCAAAGGTGTCGATGGCATACTTAGACTCGAAAACAGAAACTGGTTTCCAATCGCTGGAGACTTACGTGAAAAGATAATGAGCGAAGCACACAAGTCTAAGTATATGATGCACCCCGGTAGTGACAAAATGTATCGAAACTTAAAACCGAATTGCTGGTGGAATGGAATGAAGAAAGATATCGCTTGCATGTTGCAAAATGTCTAACGTGTTTGAAAGTCAAGGCTGATCATCAAAAGGCCTCGGGATTGCTTTAGCAACCCGAACTCCCCGTTTGAAAATGGGAATTAATAACCATGGACTTCATCACGAAACTTCCAAAAACAACTCGTCAGCATAATGCAATTTCGGTCATAGTTGATAGGTTAACAAAATCTGCACACTTCATACCCATCAACGAATCATACTCAATGAACATATTAGCGCGAATCTATGTGAACAACCTTGTTGCTTTGCATGGAGTACCGTTGTCTATCATCTCTGATCAAGACAGTCGCATTACGTCTCATTTCTAGAAAAGCTTCCAACAAGCGTTAGGCACAAAGTTAAACCTTAGCACCGCCTATCATCCTCAAACCGATGGGCAAAGCGAAAGGACAATTCAAACGCTTGAAGATATGCTCCGAGCTTGTGTGATTGACATAGGTGGATGTTGGGACGACCACCTTCCCCTAATGGAATTCTCGTATAATAATAGCTATCACACAAGTATTCAAGCCGCATCGTTCGAAGCATTATACGACCGTAATGTAGAACACCGGTATGCTGGTATGAAACCGGATATAATCAATTCTCTGGACCCGAGATAGTCCAAGAAACCACCGATAAGGTTTTGCAAATCCGCGAACAACTTAAGACGGCGCGAGACCGCCAAAAGTGTTACGACGATGTTCGTCGTAATCCGTTGAAATTCAGTGCAGACGATAAAGTTCTATTAAAAGTTTCGCCATCGAAAGGCGTTGTTCGCATCAGTAAGAATGGAAAATTAAGTCCACGCTTCGTTGGACCTTTTGAAATACTCGAGCGAATCGGTACTATTGCATACCGTCTTCAACTACCCGAAGAAATGTAAGGGATACATGATGTATTCCACGTCTCTAATCTGTGTAAATGTTTAGCCGATGAATCTTTGTCGATGCCCTTAAAAGATGTAAAAATAAACGAGAATCTAAAATTCATAGAACGACCAATACAAATGGAAGATTTAAAAACAAAGAAACTTAAGAGACGAACATTGAAAATAGTCAAAGTAAAGTGGAACTCATGAAGAGGCCCCGAATACACTTGGGAACCGGAATCCGAAATAAAGAAAAAGTACCCCCACTTGGTCTAAGAGTGAATCTCACGGACGAGATTCATTCCAAGGTGGGAAGGATATAACATCATGAAATTATCGGGTCAAAAGTGTCAAGTTTCAAAGAAAAAGGACCAAAATGAAAATTCTGATTTCTTGACCGATCGTGATACGCGACAGCCTTAGAGCCAATGTCATCGCGTATCACGATGATACTATCTGACAGCGAGACACGTGTCGCCACGTGGCACTATGTCATGCCACGTGGCACCGCGTCCGCCACGTAGCAAGTCTAGTAGGTGACTCAACATAGATACGTTGCGATACGCGACGGCTATTTCTTAGCCCATCGCGTATCGCGACGGGGACCCGAATATATCCTATAAATAGGTCCATCCAGCCTTCTCATTCACCACACAAATTATCAAACTCAATTTCTCTCTCTAGATATCTCTCTCTCTCTCACTACCTCGTAAAACGTGCCAAGTTACCTCGATTTCCGTGACCAATCCAACGTTACCTCGAAACTCTTGCCATAAACCGACGATATTATCTTGAAGAACGTGACGCTCAAAAGACGACCCGACAACCATCTCGAAGTGCGTGCCAACATGAGTCGAAGAATTTGTGTGCCTCGAATTGCGTGTCGAAGAAGGTGTTAAATAAAAAATCTCGAGATACAAAGAGGCGTCGAAGTGCTGCCAAGTATCTAGTGTTTATTAGCAAACACATGGTAGACATATTGCCAGAATAAAATAATAATAAAATATTAAAAGGCTTAAAACCCTAAGTCGAGGATATACTCGATACCTCAAAAATAAACCAAAGAAAACATTACAAATAAATATTAAAAAAAGAGATATAAATGTTAAGTGATTCTTTGTTATAATATTATTTAAGTTATTATTACATTTCTTAAATAAATAAAGAAAGAAAGTATACGTTTCTTCGAGAAGAAGAAACGTATTGTTAAGAAAAGTAAAACAAGTAAAACTAAAGGTTTTTAACTTGTAAAAGAAAGAAAGTATATTTAAACTAAAGGTTTAAAAGAAAATATAATCGAGGTAAAGATTATACAAAAGATACTAAAGGTCTTAAGCCAGATTAAAGATCTGGTATTAATAAAAGGTTATACTCGTACTATAGGTCCGAGATAACAAGGAAGAACCGGTCAGTGTATTGAAGCTGATCTTTTCAAAGAAAGGTGAATACACCTAACTTTATAAACTTGTTTAATCGAATCAAATAAATGAAATGAATTACATGAGATTACGTATTTCTAAAACATTATAAACAAAAGTAATCGCTAGCCCTCAGGCTGTCATGTACGTTTGTTTGGATCCTTGCATATGTGGTAAAAAATTGGTGGGCACACCGCACCACACTTGGTTATGAACCTCCGCCACGATGGACCGGACCTAAGGTATGTCCGAGTGAGGGTAATCATGTGTATACTGATGGTATCTAAGTAATATCGAACGCTGCGGTGTTTGCTGAGTGGTTTGTGTAGAACTTAAGTTTATAGTTGTGTTTTGTTTTAACTTGATTATTCCTAAGCCACGATGGGCCGGACCTAAGTTATGTCTCGAGGGGTAATCAAGTAAAGAAAAATATTTTATGCGTCAGCTTATTCACCAGCATGTCTTGCTGACGTATTTTCTAAACATTTTATAGGTAAAGAAGATTAGCCGCTTGGAAAGGACGAAGTGAGATATAGGCGATCTGGTGGCTCAGATCATTTTTGTTAATATTAAATATGGTTGGTGGTTTTTGTATAAAACAAGTAATCTTTGTAAACGCTAACCGGGTATTTTTAAAATCCCGTGTTTTGATATATTTTAATCCACACAAACATATTTTCCACTTTAATCCGCTAACTCTAATTTATTTACAAAAGTGGTACCAACTGTTGGTTGCACCGCCCAGGCCTAAGATGGGGGTGTGACAGAACATAACTTGAATCAGTCATTTATTAGTGAACGAGTCAAATTTGCCACCTCTTGCATTATGATGATGCTGATATTGAGAGGCCTTAGATGAACTAATCTAAATTTGATCTTTTGAACGGGTCCAGTTCGCTGGTTGGCAATTTATAACGAATACAAAGGTTTTACATGAACGAAACGTAGACTTGAAAATTGTGTATCACTTCTGAACCCGAATGTGACCCCGCCCATGGAATCGTAGGTTGACACGAACAAGAACTATTTTATCCAAAAAAATGTTAATTCAAAATTTTTTTATATTAATATTTTAAAATGAGACCTTAGATGAACTAATCTAATCTAGAGTTGCTGAACGAGTTCAGTTCGCTGATTGGCAGTCTAGAACGCACACAACGGTTTTATATGAACACGACAGAGACTTGAAAATCGTGTATCACTTGTGAACCCGAACGTGACCCCACTCATGTATTCGTGGGTTGACACGGTCATGAACCATTTTATCCGCAAAAAAAAGTTAGTTTAATTTTTTTTATATTAATATTTTAGAATTTTAAGTATTCATATATTAATTTTTGTCTATTTAGCCATTGAGTTTAAAATATGATTTATATTTAAATTTTGGTAAAAAAAATACTCATGTGATTTAAGTTTGTACATACACATTTTAAAATAAATAATAAATGGGTAAATCCATGAATATATCAAGTTGACACGAAAATGGCCCTATTATTCTGTATGTTTTTATATAAAACTAATAACATAAAGGTTGTATGATATTACTCCATCTACCCACCCATAAAAGTTGAAAGAAAAATAATTTGAACTTTTGAAAATTTTTAAATAGGGGAATTTGGTCCCGAGTAATGTCTAATTTACTCAATCAAAGATGCTGCTCTAAATAACTTGAGATGTTGCAATGTTTGGTCCTTTTGAAAACTCTCGTACAATTGCTCAATCAAGATAACCCCTCTCTTTCAACAAGTTAACATGTTAAAATGTCTTGTGCAGTTTATTTTGTCATTGTTGCTGGTGATTGAAGTATTTGATGTTTTCTGCTGATTTTTCTATAAGTTCATTAGTTGTGTATGTATGCATTCTTTTAGTGAAAAAGGGCATTCTACATTTATAACAAATAATAACTTAAAAGTTATATGTTATAACTCTATTGGCCCTTAAAAGTTGAAAAAAGTTTTGATTTTAGAAATGGCATCTTTAGGTACAATCTTAAACCATGTTTTTCAATTATAAATTATCATTTTGGTTGTTAAAGAATATTAATTACCGTTAAAAAAATAAAATTCCAACAAATACCTCTATAAGCAGTTGTTTACTTAGGTTTCTAAGAAATCAGAGTGAATCGGTTGCTTTTAAGTTGTTTTGCATCTAAACCTTATGAACATGTCTTACTTATTTTGTTGGTCATAGTTGATCATTTTAAAATGTTGAATTTGGTTTTCCTATTTGTTTATGTATGTTTAGAACTTGAATTTGGTTTTTCTGTTTGTGTATGTATGTTTAAAAATTGTATGGTTAAAAGGGTTTGTTAAGTACATTAGTTTAATTTCTTATGATAACCTTCATTTTGTATATGAAAACATTAATATTTTGTTGTTTTTTATTAACAAATTGTCAAAAACATTTATAAAATATGCTTAACTAACATTAATGTTAGAAGTTAGCTAGAATAGTCAAAGTTTGATAGAAGTTCATAAGAAGTTTTCATTGATTTGCTAGAAACTGAGGTTGAAGACAATCTATGCATTCGTTTAAGACATGAATATGTTCGTGTTCGTTTATATTCGTTCGTTTAGATCTAAACGAACAATTCATAAATAAAACGAACATAATTAAGCGAAGGTAAACAAACATAGTAGAACAGATTTTAGAACATTCTCAGCATGTGCACTATAATTATGTGAGTAAGTTTTGTAAATTAAATAGTATGGTTATGAGTCGTTGAGAGTAGACGAGATAATATGTTATATGAGAAAATTAAGTTTGAGGTTTCACCGTTCACACCGTATCCGTATAGCTTATTAATATTTTCTGAAAGTGGCTGTGAGTAGATGAGAGAAAAATTAATGATAAAGATATAAAAAGTATTATTAATTGAAAATGAAAGAGAAAATTGAGTGAATTTTATTGCAATTATGTGGATATAGATAAGGAATGGACTGAGAATGCTCTAAGCGAACTTAAATGAACATAAACGAATAAATATAAAACATTAAGTAGATTAATTTATCATGTCATTCAAAAATGAGCATAAACGAACATAATGAGAGAACATAAATGGACTAAACTAAGTTCAACTATTTCTGAATGAATATAACAAACTTTCTTGTAAATTAAATTAAAATAATTAATTACAAAAATATAATTGCAAAGTGATTATAAAAAAACTTAAATAAACTCGCGTAACACGTAGGCTAAATGCTAGTGTATGTGTGTGTCACACATTTGAATATAATAATTTCTAAAACAACATGAGAGGCGACAAATACTCGCCCCCCCCCCCCCCCCACTTATCACCTTGGTGGGAGTGGGGGGGGGGGGTGTTCCAAGATTTTGTAGGCTCTTTTGTCGCCTCACCACAGATGGCCTAATATATTTTATTGGATTATGAACGACTTCTGAAAAAATAGAACTCTTTTATATGGTAAATACAAAGTACAACAAAAATGAGAATGGTGAGAAAGAATCTAATCCATTAATATTAGATTTGGATGGTGGATATTAATTTAATAATAAAAGCTGATGAGAATGATATGAATGTAATAACCCACTTATGATGACTTTCTCTCTCTACATGCAAGGCACATGTCAATTCTCTCATCATTTTAAAACATGTATAACCTTTCCATACGACAATTTTTTTTGGAAAATTTTTTTACCGTAATGACAAACTTATTTTTATCTTTAATATGAATATCATATTGTTGTATAAAATATAAAAATAGTTAGTGGGTTTTTTTTATATTGTATTATTTGGTTGTCCATTGTGTTTTTTTATTTGGGTTTTTCTATGAATTGTGTTATAGATTTTGGTCGTTGTGTTTCTTAGTTGTTATTCGTATTAAGGATAAAAAATTAAAACAAAGAAAACCTCATTGTGTCTTTGTGCTCAACATTTGTCTTTCTACTTATCATTGTGATTTAGTCATTGTACTCAACATTCAATTAATTTGGGAAAGATAGTATCATGTTTATTGTGTATTACGTTCAAGTCATTGTGTAATATGTAGGTTCTATTGTGTTTGTCGTTTCAGATTATTGTGTTATATGTATTTACCATTGTGTATAAGGTTTAAGACCATTGTTTTATATGTTTTCATTACTGTGTTTTACGTTTCATGTTATTGTGTAATATGTATTCATCATTGTGTATTATGTATTATATAATTTGTTAGTATTTTTCATTAATATTTATATATTATTATACAACGGAGATATTAATATTTAAAAAAACACAATGAAGAAAAAAATACAATGGCAAATAGAAATAAACAATGACGAAAAAAAACCAATGGTCAGCAAAAGACACAATGACGTAAAAAATATATATATAACAAAATAATACTCATATTAAAGATATAAAAAATGCTTGTTATGATGGTGAATTTTTTTTTTAAATATCATACAAAAAAGTTATAGATATTTAAAAATGATTGGCCTTTTTAAAATAACACAACCCCTCTTTTTATATTCTAACTTTATATTGCTATTAGGGAATATCTCATAGAATATTAACCAACTTTCAAAATTGTTTCAATTAGGTCACTCATGCGTATTTTTCTCAAATTGGGTAACTAAATCTTCAAATCGAGTCTCACTAATTTTTGTGTGCGTCAAGAAAGAAATTGAGGATAAGATTTGGGGGTCGGAATTTGCAATATATGTAATTATATTTAAAAAAAATAAAATACATTAATTATTTTAAAATTCAAAAATAAAATCAACGTCGCCAATCAATGTCAACATAAAAAAAAGGTAAAAAGATTTCATATTTGAAACAACAAAAAAAAACGCTAAAAAATATGTTAAAATATTTAGTTTAATAAAATATGAAAATTTAGTAATTTAACTGAAACACTTTTTAAAGTTAACTGATTTAATTGAAATATTTTTAAAACTTGAATACTGATATATGAAGTTTATCTGTTATTAATTCACTACAAATCAAATATATGTAATAAATTAATTTCTAACTTGAGATAACTTGTAACAAAATCCATAGTAGTTTGAATTTAAAATTAATATTTGACGAGTCCAAATGCTCAATTAACTTTAGACAATAAAATCAAGTGTGATATATCATAATTTAAAGAAAATTTAGACGAATGACAAACACTAGTACTTAAAAAATATTATAGACATATACATGCTTTATTGCTCCGCACGTGTATTAGATTTTTAATATAGTAAAACAATTAAAGAAAAGTAAATAAAACATTATTTGACATGGTAGTTTAAATTAATTGAATAATTGTAGTTCATAACAAAAACAAAAAACTATTTACTTGTGTAATATACGGAAAGTTTTAAACTAGTCTTCTTAGATGTGTATAAAATCAGGGGTTTTTTCCCAAGATGAACCAGTTTGATCAAAGCTTGATCAAAACCGGGTTGACCCAAACCAGTTTGGTTAGAAACAATTTAGGAGCAAAAAAAGGTCAACATGGTCCAACTCGGTTCGGTTTAGAAGCGGTTTAAAACCAGTTTTAACTGAACCGGTTTGGTTTTAAAAATGGTTTGATAGATCAGAAGGGAAACGGTCCTAGAACTGACAATTTGGGTCGGTTTAGGAATCGGTTTGGGTGAAATCGGTTAGACTGTCTAATCTGCCCGGGTTTTTAATATCATGATCTAGTCGACCCAGGTTTTTTATAACGTGATCTAGTCAACCCAGGTTTTTTATAACGTGATCTAGTGGGCTCGGGTTTTTAATATCGTTTACTAGTCAGTTGTGATCCACTCGGCATTTTCATGATCTAGTCGGCATCTTCACGGTCTAGTCGGAATGTTCATGATCTACTCGGCCCGACATAGACATGAATGCAGTCGTCGGGCCGACTGCTTTGTCTTAGCGTTTAGATTTTGATTAGGGACGACTTTATTGGCTACACGCACCAGTCGTTGCTTCAGCTTTTGGGACATATGTTCATTTTGTCTTAGCTACACAAATCAATCGACTTGAATGATTAAAAAGTTGTTTCTTTCTTTTTACTAATGGGCATTTTGAGTATTGTTTGTAAATGATATACAAATTTGGAAAACCATTTTATAAAATGAATATTACGGGAATTTTTCCTATTTAGATATCCTTGTTGATAATTGGATGAACATAAAGAAAATCTATTTAATTACGCACATTCATTTTTTTTATCAAAATAAATAGTAGATTATGAATATAAAATACAACTCAAATTGACTCATTTATTAATAAATAAAATAGTATATTGATCTCGTATTTTAAAAATGCGCACCTCAAGCAAGAGGGTGTCAAGATGATTTGAAAAACACCTTATTTAATGTAAGGTAACGATTTACATGAAGCGGCATGAGGCAGCGCTTTATGCCGGAGACAACGCTTCGCCTCAGGCGGCGCTACATGTAGAAATAGGTCGTAGCAGGGGAAAATTTATCGTTTACTTGCCTTGAGATGGAGAATACATGTATAAGAAGGCGGGGGAACTTTAGAGATGATGAAGTTTGGGATAAGTTGGTGTCGGCTGAAAGTATAAAACCATAATTCCCTAAAATTATTCTATTTATGTAATCTTATTTATTATAAAATGACTAACATCTGTAATACATAACTAAGTTTCCTTCTTTACAAAAATTGTTTAATTTATCTTCTATAATTGAGGAGATACCCTTTTTTAACGACAATTGAGTAGATATCTTTGTCAAAATTGAGTTTCCCTTCTTAAATTATAACTAGTATTATTACCCGCGCTTCGCAACGAGGGTTTAAGTTAGCTATTGAAGATATTTCTAGTATGGTAGATTAGTACCAAAGCGTAGATGGTGCTACATTTACCAAATTACTTGAGTAATTTAGTTACAGACGATAATCATTAAAGTTCGAGTTGCTTCATGTGGGGTTAAACATACTAGCATATGAGCCCGCGCGTTGCGGCGGGTATGCATGTTTAAAAGCAAATATCTAATTCGGTTGATATGGGTTCGGTTCATTATAATTTTTTCATAACATTGCACTAAACTTGTAAGCACAGATAAGGGTAAGTTCGCGTCCAGGTAGTGTTCGGACTCGTTTTAAGTTTTCAAGTTTGTCTCAGGACGGACCGTGATCGCGACCCATTTTACACCCAAACTATTAATTGCACTGATGAAAAGCGCAAGACCAAATCACCAGCTGGTTAACTCATTCTTTTAAGAACAAAAAATATCAAAAATTCTTTGAAAGTAGGAAACATGTTCATTATGAAACATGAATCATTGTGTTCATAATAAATTTTCTTTGAAAGTAACTTAACATGCAACAATTGTTGCAATAAAGGACATATGGAAATTGAATGAATAATTTATAACCGTTTAGGCCGAACCAAAACTTTTAAACCCGAACCAAACGTCCAAAATGATTTTTTTCTAGTACCCGAACTCATTTTGCTTATAACTTGATTAACCAGAACCAAAATTGATGTTTTTTATTTTAAATGAATCGAACCATTTTGCTTACATTTTGTTCTAACCTGAAATCGTTTTGACTAGTCGAAGACCCCAACCCTGTAAGGTAATGAGTAATTGCTTGCCTCCTTTCATTCACAAGGAATATTATATAATGATACAAGTGAATCTCCTATTTTTGGAGATTGATTCTACAATAATCACCGATTACATTACTATCTATACATGCATGATTTATGGCGTCTATTACACCCCCGCAGTCGAAGCGGGAGGTATAGCTTAGACTGGATCGGAAATCGTCGAAGAGGACCCGAGGAGACCCTTGGTAAAAATGTCGGCAATCTGAAAACGAGAAGGCATGTGTAGAATCCGGACCAGGCCTTTTTGAACATGTTCTCTGACGAAGTGAATGTCGATCTCAATGTGCTTTGTTCGTTGATGCTGAACCGGGTTGCCGGATAAGTAAATGGCGCTGACATTGTCACAGTAAACCAAGGAGGCCTTTGTCAAAGGCCGATGTAACTCGAGGAGCAGGTTTCGCAACCAACATATCTCTACAACTACGTTGGCAACACCACGGTATTCGGCCTCTGCACTAGAACGGGAGATGGTGGATTGTCTTTTAGAGGACCATGAGATCAAGTTTTCTCCAAGATAGACACAATACCCTGATGTAGAACGACGAGTGTCAGGGCATCCTGCCCAATCAGCATCAGTGTAGGCACGAATGGAGAAAGCCAAGGAGGACCGGAGATGAAGACCGTACTCAGCAGTGCCTAGTAAGTACCGGATGATACGCTTAAGAGCGTTCCAGTGAGCTATGCAGGGGGAGTGCATGTGCATACATATTTGCTGAACCGCGTATGCAATGTCGGGCCTCGTGAAGGTTAGGTACTGCAATGCACCGGCCAAGCTTCTGTAGGTGGTAGGGTCATCAAATAGTGGATCCGGTTCACTGGCCAATTTACTCTGTGTGTCAACCGGGGTTGCAGCCAGTTTGCATGAGTCCATACCTGCACGATGAATGATCTCTTTGGCATATGCATGTTTGGACAAGAAAAGTGTGTCCCCTGTTGAGAGGAGGTGGTGAGTATGATATCGTCCACATAGATTAGAAGGTAGGCAACATCTTGACTGTGGTGATAGATGAATAAGGAATTATCCGTTTTGCATTGAGTAAATCCATGCTGAATTACAAAATCAGAGAACCGTTGATACCAAGCCCGAGGAGCCTGCTTGAGACCGTAGAAAGACTTCTTGAGGCAGCAAACGTGTTCAGGATATTCACGGTGGCGAAATCCCATTGGTTGGTGCATGTAGACGGTTTCCTTTAAGTGACCGTGTAAAAGGCATTTGTGACATCTAATTGATGTATGGGCCATGATTTAGAGAGAGCCAGGGTGAGAACCGTCCGTATAGTGGTTGGTTTTACCACCTGACTGAAGGTGTCACCACAGTCAACCCCAACCTGTTGACTACGACCGTCGCATACCAACCTTGCTTTGTATCGTTCTAAAGAGCCACCAGAACGAAATTTGTGTTTAAAAAGCCACATACTACGAATAATATTCATGTCTGAGCGACGTGGTACTAGTTCTCAAGGGTCATTTTTAATAAGTGCACTAAATTCTGTTTTCATGGCGTCGTACCATTCAGTTTTGGACAAGGCAAGATGGGGCGATTTAGGGATTGGAACAAGAGAGGTAGTGTTGAGATTGAATGTCTGTTTTGGTTTGGTTATGCCGTCCATTGCTCTAGTGAGCATGGTACGAGTCGGTTGTGGTGGAGAGGTTGGGTGATTTGCGGAGTGAGGTGTTGGGCCGGCTGGTTGAATTGGGGGTGTGGTATGTGGTTGGGCCGGCAGGGGTTGGGCTGATGGGGTAAAATTGGACGAGGTGGATTGGATTGGGTCAGGGGAAGTTGTATGTGGGCCAGGTGGTTTGTGTGTGGATGAAGCATTTTGATGTAAAGTGTTTGGGCCTGATGTGGTTGGGCCGATGGGAGTAGAAGGTTGGGCACTGTGTTGGGCAGTGGGTTGGGACGTTTGGATGGTGTCCCATAATAGAGGGTTGATAGGAGGGAATAGAAAGTTGTAGTCTGGGCGTAGTATTGGAGTTTTGTATGGAGAATGGATAAATGGATTCTTCAAACAGGACATGTCGGGATATAAAAATTTGGTTATTGACGATGTCAAGGCATTTATATCCGCGATGGTTTGAGAGGTAGCCGAGAAAGACACAAGGTTTGGAGCGATTTGTGAGTTTATTTATAGTGGTGGAGGGGGTGATGGGATAGCATAGGCAACCAAATACGTGGAGATGTGTATAGATAGGGAGAACATTGTAAAGAAGGGTGGTGGGGGATAAGAATTCGTGGGTTTTCTTAGTGAGAATGTTTAGGAGGTAGGTGGCGGTTTCAAGGGCATGGTGCCAAAATGATGGAGGTAGGGAGGCTTGAGATAAGATGGTACGAATCATATTATTGATGGTTCGTATTTTTCTCTCGGCCTTGCCATTTTGGGAGGAAGTGTGGGGACAGGAGAAACGGAATTGCATGCTATTTATGTCGCAAAAATGTTTAAAATTATTGTTGGTATATTCGGTGCCATTATCACATTGAAATTGTTTAATTTTTCGTTCAAACTGTGTATGAATAAGATTATGAAAGTTGGTAAATGTGGTGTAAACTTGTTATTTATTTGCTATGGGATAGGTCTATAGAAAATCCGTTAAATCATCAAGAAATAATATATAATAGCGGTGACCACTTGTGTTTAGAACCGGGGAGCTCCACAAATCGCTATGAATGATATTAAATGGTAAATGAGTTTTATTCATGAAATCATAGAATGGAAGTTTAACACTTTTTCCGAAAACACAAGATTGGCAAAGCGTATTGTTTGGTTTACTAAAATTAATAGAAGAACTAGACTTTAACAAATGCAATAAAGAGTTGCCCGGGTGCCCAAGTTGTTGATGCCAACGGTCTTGAGTAATGCCAACTAATGCCGTGGGTTTGGTGGGATGCTTGATAAAGTTGGTGGTGAGGGGGTAGAGATCTCCCGAGCTATTGCATCATAGGATAGGTTCCTTGGTCTTGAGATCCTTTACAAGAAAACCAAACGGGTCAAATTCAATAGAAATTAAATTGTCGGTCGTTAGGCGACGGACCGAGATGAGGTTTTTGATTAGGTTGGGAGCATAAAGAATGTTGTTCATTTTTAGTGGTGGGAAGGGTGGTGGTAATGTTTTGTTGCCTTGTCCAATAACGGGAATGGTCGTGCCATTTCCAACAATTATTTGTTTGTTAGTGCAAGTATTAAAAAGAGATGAGGAATTCGTACCGGGTTGTTCCATGTGGCCAGAAGCACCAGTGTCCATGTAGCCGATTGGATCAGAAGGTTGACTCATGGACAAAGTGTAAAGGGCCTGAGCAATATTTGTTGGTGTTGGGCTGTAAGTTGCCATGTGGGCCTGTGCAGGACGGGGGCCCAGTATCCCTTGAGAATTGTTGGGCCGAGGGGTAGATGGGTAAGGGCAGGGAGGTGTTTGGTTCGTTGTGGGCTGTAGGAATTGTTGAGAAGTGAGGCCCATTGATTATTGGCCCAGTTGTTGGGAAAGATAATGTGAGGGTGTTAGGATTGGGCCGGGTTATTGGGTTGATTGGCCTGTCCCCTAGAACGGTTTGGTTGGGATGATGAGCGGCCTCTGCCGCGACCACGAGAACGGTCGCGGCCTCGGGTGGATTCGGATGTGTTCTGAGGGGCGGTGTAGTTGAGATTTGTTGAAGGACGGGTTTGGCTTTGGACATGAAGGGCTGTGGCGGCTTGTTGGGAGGAGTGGAGAGCTTGGTTAGCCTTTGTGGTTTCATTCATACATAACTGTAAACGAACTTGAATGAATGAGGGTAGAGGTTTGGTGTTTTGGAGTATGGTGCCAACTGTTTCGTATTTTTCGGTGAGACCGGCTAGGGTTTGCAAGACCAGATCTTGTTCATCAACAGGGGCATCAACATTCTCCAATTGGTCAGCAAAACCTTGAGTTCTTGGCAATATTCATGCATGGAGGAATGATTTTCAAGACGGAATTTTTGTTTTAGGAGAAGGGCTCGTGTGGCTTTGTTGTCTTGAAAGAGGTTCTCGATGGCTTTCCAAGCATCATATGCAGTGGTGATCTTTTTTATCACGGTTTTTAAAAGACCAGTAGAAATCGTGCCATATATCCATTGGAGGACGATGGCATCAAGGCGTTCCCACGAGTTGGCAGGAGGGAAGCCGTTTGCTTATCCTTATCAGTGGATGAGGTAGCAACGGGTGAGGGATGAGGCTCGAGGTGGTCGGCCACAAGGAAATCCCTGCAGTGGATCCGAAATAGCTCCGCCCATGTGTTGTAGTCAGAAACTTCATTGTCTAAGGCGATAGGGACAAAGGTTCGGATGTTGGAAACGGTGACGGCAGGGTGAAGTTTTTGGTCGGCCATTGAAGGAGAAGGGGGGAAAATAATTTGGACAGGAATTAGGAGGATCGTGAGGGTGATACCATGTAAGTTAATGAGTAATTGCTTGCCTCCTTTCATTCACAAGGAATATTATATAATGATACAAGTGAATCTCCTATTTTTGGAGATTGATTCTACAATAATCACCGATTACATTACTATATATAAATGCATGATTTATGGCGTCTATCCAACCCCTAACCCGAACCAAAAATGTTACCTTTTGATGACGGAAACTCATGTTTCTTGAAACCAGTTTTGACTGTGCCAAAATTGATAATTCTTTAGATGACCAAACTCACTTGCTTATAGAACGTTTTGACCGGAACCAAAACCGATACTTTTTTAAGTAACCCAAACTCATTTTTTCCAATAAGTAGTTTTTAGTCGAACCAAAAATACCCATTTTAACTAACCCAGACTCATTTTTTGTTATAACTCGTTTGTGCTCATTCGACTTTTTCTAGTGCTTCCTAATGCTTTTAAATTCATATTAGGTGATTTAACGACTTAACATGATATGCGACATGACAAAATTGACAACCGTATTATTATTTACATGCAACTTTTGACATAATTATAGATTTATAAACATGAACTAATATAAATAATGCATAAAATTGCATAAGGAACCCGCAGAACTCCACCAATCAGCAATAAACAATCACAAATCCAAATTAAAAGGGCTGGTATTTACATAACAAGATATGTAGTGTCATAAAATACAGTTTGTAACGAATGCCATAGTCACAGAGCGTGTATTATTTATATTATTTACGAAAATACTCTCCTTTGCTATATTTAATTACAAATCAAATGTTTGAGCTACCTTTTAATAACGACATATGATATGCGTATTGAATAGCGATGACAGTTTTACTGTAGCGTAATTTTTGAAACATTTGCCTGATAATTAACCAATTTTCCAATTATAAATTCTACATAATGTTAAAATTCTGAAACCAAACAAACAAACAAACTCAAAACGCCATTGTCATTACGTGATCCAGATTATCAACTACACGTGGCCTTGCCAGTTCATTGAACTCACGGCTCGCGAGCAACATCACGCAACATCAACATATCCACCAGCTGAGCATATTCTTCCAGCCCCTGCAATTTTTTCAAAAATTACATGTACATGCATTCTAGTCAAGCGTATGGACTTTTCGTAAAACATAAGAAAAATGTTGGTTTTTATGATATTAAACTTAAAATAAATATTATTTTTTAGAAATCTAGTTAACATTGTAATGATATTTACTTCAAACACAAAATCCAGCACTATTGATTACATATAGATAAGCATTCGATTCACAAAACGGTGCACGAAGCATGAAATAAGAGTGTGTTTGTTACAAATCATTACCAGAATGGAGATTAAAAGCAACAAAAGTACCAAATGGATACGTATACATAGATATGAATGATCTGAACAATACGCATATAGATAAGTAGATAACTACTTTTAATGTCACTTAATTACTTCAAGTCATGACTACATTCCTAAAGCAGTTTAGGTGCTAGGATTCCAAGACTGTAAACCTTTAAGAGATAGCAACACAAGTTCAAATATATTAATATTCATTTAATAACATTCAAAAGGATTAGCACAATTGCCAGAAAAACATGTTCCATCACAGCACTAAATTCAGCTCTCCTTTGTTGTAACAAGTTTAAGAACCGCACATTTCAAGATTAAGTTGAAAAGTATAATCAGTAACCATTGATATATTGCAATCGTTTGATTTGTTATTGACATCTAATGTTTTATGTTGTCACATCTAACCTTGTATGATTAACATCATCCTTACAAAAGAAGATACCAATAGCATGCTCTAAAAGGAATTGGTTTTCTCACTGAATTGGATAACATGAACAAAGAAGCTACACATATAAGCGAGAACGTGCATTCCCAAAGGGTAAATTGGTAAATTACAAGACACACCCAGCCTGTGTTAAATGTTTATATCTGTATTTGTAACATCTATGGAATTTTCTTGTTAATAAACATTAGTTTTTTTTACTCATTTAATAAAGTTATCGTATTCATTTCATCGTCTACATTTATTAGTGTTGAATTACATGTTATTTATTGAATAAAATTAACTTTGTTTGCGTAATTATATGATCATATACTCATTTCATCATAAACATGCTTAATCGTTAATATGACACGTTGAACTGAAATGCCTAGATTAATATTCTATAACATGTAACAAAATATTTTGTTATTATTAATTTTATCCTAAGTATTTAAATTGATCATGTGGTTAAAAGATGGAACATTCTAGAACCTTCTAATTTAACCTTATTCTCCAAGTTATTTTATTTAGTTATTTTAATTTAAAAAGTTAAAAAAAAAAAGAAAATAAAAGTTTGAAAATGCCGTGCACATCATATGTGCATGCATATTTGATTTTTTTTATTTAATTTATTATTATCATTATCATTTTTTTTAAATATCTAAACATATCACTTAATCTTTAAACAAGTTTTATCTCTATCTAAATCGATTTAAACCTCCTTACCTCCACTATAAATAGAGGCTTTCATTCTCATTATTTTTCACACAAATCTCATTCTCTCTCTTCTCTATAAGCATAAACAAGTAAGTCTTATAATTATTTTGCTTTTCATTGATGTTTTTATACATTTTTGCTTCCTATTATGAATTTCTTCTTTTTTGTTCTTATGTTCTTGAGTTTTCCTTTGAATTTTCATAGTTGTTCATAAACTCTCACCATGATCATCATGAATTGTTAATAAAATCCTTACTTTTTTCTTTAAAGATTATAATGATCATGTTATTCCAAGAAATCACAATTATTTTCTCAAGATCTTGGATCATAAGTATAAATTTTCCTATGAACAACTATGAATATTTTCATGATCTTCAAAAACTCATAAAATTATCATAAATATCATAAATTATAATATTTACACTTTAAACCCTATACTTTTATAAATGATAAGTAATACACGAAACTATATGATATTACACTTTTAACCTCTTACTTTCTAATTAATCGAAATCATTCTAAAAACATTTTGAGTTAGTATATATATAGAGTATAAACCGGGTATGTATGTATCTGATAAGCAAACGGTTCTGCCTAAGGAAAGAGTGGCGTAAATAATCCCATTGGACCCGTGACTCTTACCTGGGAATCAACTTGCTGGAGGTCATGCTCTTGGTTTAGAACATTCTAGTATGCGATACTCTAACTAATTTAAAATCGAAACTTAATCTAGGGCATCACGTGACCGGTTCAACTAACTCTTGCTTGTGTTCGTGTTCATCTATCAAGCAAGGTGAGTTCATAGACTCTTTTACATGCTTTTAAATGTTTTATACTTTGGGGGTTGAATCGTGCAACTTATTTATTCTATGTTTTTTAAATGTTATTTGATTTAAGCTTTATTCATAATATTCATTGTGTGTGATCATTACAAGCATACACTTAATCGCATGTACAACCATTAACTTGTTAAGCCTGTGGTAGTATGATGATAGATTTATTGGCCCGACCCGCCCACTCAGGCCTCGGGTAGAGGTCTGTGTGTTAAGAATCCGACGATCGTTAAACGTTAAACATAATAGTCTAATCGTGGATTAGACGACTCGCTAATTGTGTCAGAGGTTTGGTTGTAATCACTAAAGTATATAAAGTAACTTAACACATATGAAATGTTTTCAACATAATGCATATTTTTCTATTTAAAACCTATGTTCTCACCAACTATTTTTAGTTGACAATCTCACATGTTTTTCAGGTAATGGAAATTAAGGAAGATACTTGAAGTATCACTTAGGGGATGTGTCAGACCTTGAAGTCTAAATAAATAAAGTTTTATGTCTTGCTTCTTATTTGAATTGTGTTTGGTTTAAACATTGTGTTGGTTTATTTTAATAAGAGTTTTTATATTTAATACCATGTGCATGATTTCATTCTACGCATGCCCCGGCGTTTCCGCCTTTGGTCGGGGGGTGTGACAGATTGGTATCAGAACCTTAGTCGTAGAGAGTTAGTAACCGACCTGCGTCTAAGAATATCGCTTAGGTTGAAATTATGTTATATTAAATGTACTAACTTTCATTTTGTAGCATGTCTTTTGATTCCGCCAACCCTTCAGAAAACTCCCACATCCCTTTACCACCGTTGGACGAAGACTACATTGCGCTAGAGGACTTGGACGTACCTTTGAACCCTCCATCACCAAATATCTCCACCTACAGCCCAATTAGTTGGGCCCGTTTGATGAGAACTCCTTCCCCCACCCATGGAGAGCTAATAGGCCCAATCAGAGAATTATTAGCCTCGTCAGTCAATAGCTCGGTAGGAAGTAATCAACTACTTGGCGATGAGCTCGAGGATGATGCAACTAGAAAACATGAGGGCCCTTGCAACTAACTTGAAATTTATTGGAATATTTGGGCTTGCAATCTTGATCTATATTTTCACTTTCTAGATTATCTTGTATTCAAATTTTGATGCCATGACATTTCTAGTTTGAACTATCTTTCTTTTATAAACGATTGTTTTATTATTCCTTACTCTTTTACTTATCCATATTTGTATGATGATTTCTTAGAATGCCTCCTCGTCGCGATGCCTCTAATAACAACAACGACAACAATGCTCCGTTGGCAACAATGCTCGCTCAAATGGCCAATCTTCTTCTCGCTATCGTCAATCAACTCAACAACAACAATAATGGCAACAACTACGATCAATCCTACCGAACCTTTGTTGCTTCAAAACCCACCGAGTTCACCGGCTCGGAAGGTGCCACCGGCTTGTTACAATGGTTCGAGAGCACGGAAGCCGCCTTAAGCATGTGTAATTGACCGGAGAATCTTAGGGTTAAGTATGCTGCTAGCACCCTTAAGCTAGAAGCTTTGACTTGGTGGAACTCCGAAATCAGGACTCGAGGTCGTGAGCCGGCATTGGCTCTTCCTTGGGCCGAATTCAAGGATCTGCTGACTAGGAAATACTGTCACAAGAGCGAACTCCGAAAGATGGAAGCTGAACTTTGGGGCCATACCATGAAAGGAGCTGATCACATTGGCTATACCAACCGTTTTCAAGAACTATCCCAGCTAGTACCCCACTTAGTCACTCCCAAGGAAAAGGCCATTGATCGCTACATAAATGGCTTACCTTCTTCAATGAGGAGCATGATCTTAACCATTGATCCCGGAACCCTCCAAGACACCATAAACCTAGCCAGTACCTTAATGATGAACTAGTTAAAACCGGCATTTTGGTGAAGGACTCGGGGAAACAAAAAGAGAGAGAGTTCAAGAAGACTATCTATCAACCTAACAAGAAACCAAAAACCACCAACTTTGTTGCACTCACCCCTCCTGTGCTTGTCCATGCTGTGGGTCCTGCTAACCAAGCCTTAGTTAGGGCAGGGCA